>NW_015151935.1:0-43852 GCF_000732505.1 Cyprinodon variegatus | reverse complement strand
GACCACACACATGCCTATAGCTCACTGACAAGAGGATAAATTACACTATGTGCACAAATGTTAATATATGCCACAATGCTACTAGTTCCACATTCTTAAATAAAAATAAAGCATCACGAAGTTTTAAATGATGTTGTTGAGAGTATTAATATATATTACCATCAGTTTACTTGAGTGATTTAATTTAAATGCAATCTCTAGTGGTGCAAATATGAGTACTGGAGAGAGAAAAGTACAAAAACAAACTTTTAGTTATTTTTTGCATTTGAAATAATTCACAACCCATGAGAAGAAGCTCACTGACCATAAAAGGCTAGCACTTTATGGATGAAATAATACCACTAGATCCGTAAGTGGCTAAAAATAGGTACCAACAACCATACACCATGCTCTACTTCAATCAATAGGCTATTTTTTATTAATGAAGACTTTAAAATGTAGAGGAGGCCAAGTTAATCCTTTGCCAAACCTCATATAAAGGAGAGACACACAATTAATGTGGCTTTACCGATTAGTGACCAAAACAACAAATCATAAACACCATGAATAATTCATAAAACCACTTTTCATAACTTTCATGAACCAAATAGTTTAAGTCACCCAGAAATATGTAAAAAGTGCCTATTTAATAAAACATAAACTTAATTCAAAGGAAAACATGAATGTCTGCATTGTGCTCAAATTCAAAATAACTAGATGTTCAGATATAAGGTTTTATTCTGAACCATTTAGTCTGTTCCATCAGAAGCCCAACAAAATCCCAATTAAACCAAATGGCCCAGAACTCTTTTCTGGATGTATAGCATTTCCATTTAAAAAAAATGAGAGAGGCACTAATTTAAGAGAGGCTTTGTGGACATGCAACTTGTGTCTTTTTACACATTATATTTGAATATGCAAACATCCTGAGTTGACTTTGCAGCTTGGGTGTGGCAGCACAGACATGTATATACCTAGGTCAATTAACTATTTCTGAACAAATTAAAAATAAGGTTACACCCGCTGCATTGACTTTATTCAATGATTTTCTATGCAAGGACAGGATGCCTGGATAGCGGAACAGCACCTCTTGATTTATTTATTTATTAGGAGTATGCTGGTTTAATTTATTATTGGAAGTATCAGACTGTTTTATCTCTCATTTAGTAAAATGTTTCCTTAATAAATCTTTGTAAACTCTCCTACACCATTATACATTTTATATATATTTACAGTTTTTACTACAGAAATCGTTCCGCGCTTTCACTAAAGATTTAGTTTATTTCTTGTATTAATTAGCTTTTTTTTTAAAAAAACTTCTCAATTCCTTTTTCTCATTATAATCGTTTTTTATTATTTTTCTTATCACAATAATAAGTTAAATTGTATTTGTTGCTATTATTATTTATTATCAGGTCAGTCACTGTTCCAGATACAAAGATTGAAAAAAATAATAAAATAAAATGTTTTATTCGCTTTTTAACTGCATTTTCTCCAGAAAAAAAAATTATTTTAGTAACGTGTATGTAGCTAAAATTCTGACTACAGCTAAAAGAAAACCACAACCAACGAGAAAAACGCGAAAGCTCATTCTTGGGTGTGTTCCTGTGCGCAGTGCTCCAGTTTTTACGGCAGTGATCCCATTCTCCCGTTGTCCCTGTTGGCCGTGGGTTTTTGAGTGAAGAACAGAGTGCCTGCCTGGGAATTCTGTGAAAGCACAACAGCGGCCACTGCCATGGCTGAACGCCGCGCATTCGCCCAAAAAATCAGCAGGTAAAAAATACCATACAGTCTAATTTCAGCTCTTTAAATGAACGCCCTCGTTTTTCCGCTTCCATATGGGTCTCCCTCAGACCACCGCTGCGGGGAAACCCTGCTAAAGGAGGCCCAGCGAGCCTGGCTCCTCCGAGCTAACCGCTCGTTAGCTGCAGCGGCAGAAGATGCTCAGACCCACCCAGACAGACAGACACACGGCAACGCCGCTAGCTACAACTTTTAATATTATAGTGAATGCTAATAAAATACGCATGTACGGATATATTCTTGCACAGAAAATTGTATGCTATCGCTGTCGTAACCTCAAAAAGCTTTGAACTAAAATGAACCGTTAGTTGTGGGTAGTTAGCTCTGTGGTGTACAGTAGCTAACGATGGGAAGCTACTGTAATGCTGACACTCAGAGATGAGGCTGAACTTTGTAGAGCTGTAGACTGTAGATCTCAAACGTGTGACTTTGATTTGACATAAATGGCTTTCTGAAGAGCAGCCGAGCATTGGGATAATCTGCTCTTCGCTCCTCAGACAGATCAATGTAATCTCCTTAACAAAGGGCTTTGTGCAAGCTGTCAAATGCCACCATTTCATCTTGTCTGAAAATTGAGCTGGATCTCCGTTTGTGATCATTCTTAGTATTTAAAAACAATCAAATACGATCAGTTGTATTTTGTGTTAGTATATTAATTATATATTAGCATTATAGGTAAGGTAAATCTGTCAGTAATTGTTATTAATTTGTTAATAACAGATTAATAAAAAAAAAACTATTACCACAACATTATTGGTTAAAATTACTATTTTTTTTGTGATAGTATCCAGTGGTCAAAATTTTATTTTAGTTATAGACATAATACATCTAATTATATTTTAATAATACATGCTGAGTAATTAAAAAAATAATTTAATTATAATAATTTTTACATATTAATTTTATTTGTTGAACCTTAACTATATATTGCAAAGGTTTTAACCATATCTGTTGGGAAAGGTTACAAAACACAGAAAATGAACATTTTTTGGATAAACAGAGACATAAATCATCATGACATCTAACCCTCAAAATTTTTTTTATTGTCACTGACTTGCTAACATCTTTATATTTTTTTGCAAATCCCTCAGGCTTTGACAGGTTGGATCAATGTGCCTGTGAAAAGCAATCTGAAACTCTTGACACAACTTTAGCTGATTTACAGCTGGGACTAGGTCATCTTAACATATGGGTGGGCTTTGTTACAACCGTGTCATTGTAGCTCTGACTGTGTTTAAGCCTGTATAGCAGTAGGCTGGTATTGTTCAAGGGGGACTTCTTTGGAATAAATTTCTCCACTGTAAGATCAATAAAGTTCATCAATATTTTTAAGTCTTTATAAGAAGCCTCTAACATATATTTCTCCTGTTTCCCCCTGCATTTCGGTTTAACCATCTTCCCATTTTACCAGCTTCCTTGTCCTTGCTGAGGAAAATGATCCCCACAGCATAATTCTTCCACCACCATACGACACGGTGGAAATCGTGGGGTTGACAAAAGTGCAGTATTAGTTTTCCTCCAGCCATAACATTTGGTAAAAAGCTCAAACAATCAGATTTGCACCTTGTTTTACATGTTTCCTTTGTCAGCTACATAGCTTCTTGTACATTTTAAAGAAGACTTCTTAGGGTTTGCTTTATGCTACTCTGCCATGCAAGGACATTTCTGCATCTCATGTCCAGTAGTTAAACCAACAATATTTTTACACAACCTGTGGATCTCTGCTGCTCTTCCTGTTACCATGAGCGTTTTGTTTGGTTTTGATTAAGGTCCCTTGAAAAGAAGTTTGGGATTGCTTTCTGCTCTTTAATTTTAGACTGGAACTGGCTTTTGTATGCCTTGGTCTTCCAGGTTCACCTTGTTAAAGGATGTTCACCCAGCTCTTAGGCTTTCGTGGAACATTAGTAGATATGGTCAGATTTAATTACACAGTAATAACACTTGACTGGATATATGACCTCTGGAGGTAGTTGTTTTTGTTGGATTTGTATTCGGGTTGAGAAATGTCAGTTTTTAATGTATTTAATACGTGGTACGTTTGGATTTCCATACATGTTTCTATTTATAGACTGCTGCCTGTGTGGCATGTTTTATTTAAGCTATAAAATGTTATAATCAAAAACCTTTCTGTAACAGTTTAGGTTACAGAACAGCAGAATCAGCCGCTCACCTCCAGCCTGATCCTGCAGGATATTACCAGGCTACCTCCAAGGTTCAATAGTCAATCCTACAATATGGAAAAAATGTTTATTTGTGTTATAGGTGCATGAAGTAAGCTGGATTTGTAGCGGTGCCAGAGCTGATCCCGATCGCTGTGTTATATGAGTGTAACGGGATGTGTTGGGCAATAGTTGGATAGTCTGTGTGCTGCATAGGATGCCTGAATTGTCTTTATTTTTTGTCTAATATTATCTTCTTGGGTGGGTAAATGTGGTATTTAGGGGTATTTGAGAAAAAAAGAGGCTGAAACCAAAATATGTTACATTTTTACATCTTTTTTAAATTGTATAAAACAACTTTAGAAGCCAATTATATTTCCTTCAACCTCACATTTATATTCTACTCTATGTTGATCTTTTACATAAATTCCCCAAAATATGTTGAGATTTGTGGTTCTAGCATAGTAAGTTGCGTTAGGGAGTATGAACACTTTTCAGTGTAGATCCATTGTAGATCAGCATGCAGGTGTTTCTTTTTTCATGTAACTAAAACCCTCTGATGTAATGTCTACCAACTGAGTTTATACCTGTTTTTCCCCCTTTAGTTTCTTGTCCTTTGTCATTGCATGTCATTTTCCAGATAAAGCAAGACAAAACTTGTCTGAATGTAAACAGGATTAAGATTGGAATCATATTTTCTGTACCAAACATATCCAGCTTTATAATAGAAATAAAAACAACAACAATAAAAACTAGTCGTTGGATATTATGCATCAGATTGAACAAATGTGTCTGAATTTATTGATTAAAGCTGGTATAAAAACCTTTGTTTACCTTTTTAACGG
Source organism: Cyprinodon variegatus (assembly GCF_000732505.1). NCBI lineage: Eukaryota > Metazoa > Chordata > Actinopteri > Cyprinodontiformes > Cyprinodontidae > Cyprinodon > Cyprinodon variegatus. The sequence continues at coordinate 39,066 of NW_015151935.1, read as the reverse complement.
TTTAAGATAAGTGAAGACAGTTTAAAGAGGCGGACTTGTTTATCTCTGGAGGAAAAACAGATCGTCTGCCAAAGGCATGTTGATGCTTTTATAAAAGTTTGATAACGTGTTGCTAAGAAGCAAACTATGCACTTCGTTGAAGTTGAAAGCTGTTGAATGTCTTGTTTTGTGACCCTCATTTACAGTGAGTTCATACTCTATTTCTAGGTGTTGGTAAAGTCTGAGGCCACAAACGCAGTGTTTACCGAATAAACTTGGTCCCCTGTGTGCAGTGAGCAGGGCCAAAAGGGGAGGACTACGGAATGTGTTTGTCCGTTCTGCTTTTCTTTAGCTCTGACAGCACTTTACTGCATAGGCCACCGGATCTCAGCTACAGAACATCATCAAAGTCCTGCTAGACCGCCATGTTGCAACATGGCGCTCATTTTCTGTGATCTTCTGTGTTAAATCTGGATTTTGAGTCCCAAGTTTTCACTAATTGGAGCAAAAGGTTTAAAGAACACTTCATTTTGTTCTGGGATATTTCCGTTAGAATAGAAACTGCTGGGCCTTATGTATGAAACAGATCAATGGACAAATCCAGGTTATTCTTGTGTGAAGAATATTGTTATCCCTTGCCTGTATTTATAATTTGTTTTTGACATTTTGGGAAGCTTGTGATGTTATCTTGTTTATGGTAAAAATCTCGGTGTGTTTGATGGTTACCTTTATTTAAAAGGACCAGTTTGAAGCAGCAGCAGCTGTTGAACAGCACAAACTCTTTGTGAATTACCTAGCTGTTTACTATATGATTATGTTGGGAGCATCATGCTGAAAAATCAGACAGAAGAGAAAACCTCAAAGAAATAGAGCTATGATATAATCCTTAATTTGCTCTGGTGGCCTGTAATATAACAGCCACAGGCTTGTAACTTTGCTAAGGTAATACTTAAACCAAAACGTGTAGAAAATCTATTGGTATAAGATAACACAGTCAGTTCATGTTATATTATTTTATCTCAATAAATGTATTTTGCCCTAAACTATGTCAAAATAAATCAAGCACACACAACTCGTTTTTACAGTTTTAAATCTTAGGAACAAAATTATTCTAAACAATCATTTCGATACATGTTAGAGTTGTACAAAGCATGATGTGTTTAGGAAGTTTCTGCTTTTAGCCTTCAGCGCATATTCCTGCTTATGTAAACCGTCTTTCATTTGTTATCTTAGCAATAAGTGCAGTTGGCATAGTTAGCATGAAACAGCCGGTTCTTTGTTTAGATCGGGGGAATTTAGACTCCTTACCTTAACAGGGAGATTTCCTAGACTGTCAGGATTTCTTGAGCCACCACTGCTTTATGACAGAGTTTGAAAGCCAAAAAAAAAAGATAAAACATAGATGGTTTCCTGTTCTCTGTTCAGTCTTTGTGTTGCTTCCAAAGGTCATTAGCTGGAGCAAGGTGTAGAGAGAGAGTAGGCGTCCCTTTTGTGGAGCTGTCTTAGCTTGGATTCCTAAATTTGGGTCCTTTGCAGCATTTATTTCTCAGTCTGTGTCTTTCCATTTCCCTTTTGGATTAGTGTCAACACAGGCTGCTAGAAACTGTTTTTAAAAAGGGCACTTTAAAAGCCTAAAGCACAGATAAGTATCATGGTGTGGTTAATACGTAGCTTTCTTCTAGACCGATGGAAAGTGTGGTTACATTGACATCTCCATTATAATGGCAATAAAACTGTCCCATTCAGAACAGTCCTTTGTGGCGTTAATACTGCATAAACTCTAAATGCAGTTTGAAATATAAAGAAAAACACCTTAGTTGGATTTTTTGGGGGAATACATGGTGCTCATTTTTATTTTGGGTTTTTTGGTTATGAAGATCCTTCATAAGTATTATCACTAAATATTACCAAAACCTGATCCCACCTTTATTTGTTGATAAACCAGTTGTATTGTATTGGATTATAACAAAACACATATACTAATGAATAATATCCAGTACCACCCTGAGCTGTTATTGGATATTAATTATTAAAGTCAAGCATAGAGCTTTGAGTTTAGTAATCATAAATGCATGTTTTTGTTGTCAACCATCTTAACCCTCTTCTTCTTTCCAGGACTGTGGCAGCAGAGGTCAGGAAGCAGATAGCTGGTCAGTATGGAGGGTCCCCTCAACTCTTCAAAAACCTTAATGTTGGGACAACAACAAGCAACACAGTGAGTAGTCTGATGCTGTTTCCACCCAGCTCACAGGGAATCAAGTCCACAGTTTGTCCCCAGCTGCTTCACTTTCTGCTCAAACGGTAGATTAAATGTAGTGTGAATGGTCATTTTCTTTGACATATGTGATTATATAAAAGATATTTTTTAATCGGCCAGACTTGATTAGGAGGGATCCTTGAATGACTTTGCAGGTACAGTAACTTTGATGCTATTTTACTCTGCTCTGACAGCCTATTTGTTGAAATTCTTGTGCTAATTGGCAACAACGTCACACATTCCTGGGGCTAACAGGAATCGGCACCTTTCACACATTCCAAGTATTCCCAGTAAATTACCGGGTCAGCTCTGTCCAGACTTAACCCAGTAACGGTGGAATGGATGTACCCAATATCACCTGCAGGTGAAAGGGATATAGCTTTAATTGATCAAACCAACCTCTAAAGAAGATTTTCTGCTTGAAATTACATCTTTCAAACAGCTGATTAGCAATAACAAGCGATCACTTTGTGGTAGGTGGTTCTTACTGTTAGTAGAGTTATGAAAACTCCTGAAGATTGACTGACATGAGGTTAGCTAGATTGACCTCTCCCACTCCTCCTGTGGTGGTCATTTACCCAACAGTACTTCCTCTGTAGACTTTTAGGTATATTGATGAATAAATATTTTGCTCAGTATATTTATCAGTCCTGAAGAGCAGCGGTTATCCTGGTGAACTATTTCTAATCTCCACATAGACAGAGAGGAGTTTGTTTATTTGCTTTTTTTTTTTTTTTTTTTTGGATCACTTTTCAGCTATGTTTAAAATTAGCCTTCTTGTTTCCTAAAGATACTTGATAAAATATTGCAAGCCAGTTTGTTAGTGATGCTGTTGTTGTAGAGGTTAACAACATGTAGCATGAAGCAGGACTGTTGCTAGGCAACACATCACTACTACTGATTAACGTATAGTGCTAGGTATTGAGCTGGTAAATTTCGGTGTGAGGTTCTAAGTGTGAAAGGGGCTTCAGGTTACTATTGGCTTTACAACCATAAAATAAAAAGATAGGATTTTTGTGAGAGATTATTGCACATAAACTTTCTACCCTCTACCTATGGTTGAACATTTATCATCTTTTTACTTATATTAGATATACCTGCGTTAATTTTGACCTGCATTTACTATATATAGCCAATTCTTCTATCTTTTTAATGGCTACTTTCTTAATTACTGCTTCCTCACCTTCAATAATGGGCAGTAATCTTTACTTTGTAATAGAAGCAGTTGTAATGTTTTGCTTTGTTTGTGAAAACGAGTAGATATTGAAAAAAAATCTTATTAGTAAAAGCCAAAATGACTTCATGCTCGACATTTTTCATGAGTATCGTTACTGTAGCTAACATTTTTAAAAGTTGAGTCTATGAGCATATTCCCTAAGAAGGTAGAATCTGACATTGATTCTGAAATGCTGAAAGTGCTGTGAATATTTTCCATATTAGAAAGAAGTTAAAGTTACACTTTGTACAACAATGCTCTTTAGATTTGCTCTGTTTAGCCTTCCTGTTACATGCTGAAAGTTTTGCTCTGTCCTTTCATTGCCTACCCCAGACATAATAGTGGAGCTAGCTAATCTATAAGCTAAAAGTACTTTTACTTTAGCTCCTTTCTCCCTACTAAACTTGACTATTATGGCTAATTCTCTCTATCCAACAGGTTCCCCTTACAGAGGCAGTAGAGCCAGTGGACTTTGAAGAGTATCTCATCACACACCCTCCCATCGTGGAGTCAGGTCCCCTCAGAGATCTAATTGAGTTTCCCCCTGATGACATCGAGGTCATCTACACACCCAGGGAATGTCGCACCGTTGTGCCGGCTGTCCCAGAAGAAGGGTAAATTAAAACCCATTTCAGAAACACTTATTGAGTTAAACCGTCATGTTAATGTTAATTTTATTCAAGGTGGATCTGATCAAAAAAGTGATAGAGAAATCCCATAATTTGATTTTTTTTAAATAATATTTATAGATTTTTTTTTAAATCTGAAATTCTATGATTTGCTGATAACAACTTTTAGCATCATTAGTCCAAACTTGTCTGTTCTTGATTGGCGACTCTTTTTAATAGCATTTCATTTTTTGAAAGTGTTATACTTAACTGATAGAGCATGCTTTAATTTTATTAAAATCATCCTTTTTTTGTTGAAAATCTATGTTTTTTTACGCTTACAGCACATGTTACTTTAATATACTCTACATCTATTAGATACAAATGAAAGTTTGTATTTTGACATTTATGAAAATAATATTTAAACTGTAATTTTATTTCTTTAATCTTAAATACATTTTCATCCAATATTAAAGCTCTTCTCCAAGATAGTTCCCAAAAACATTCAGTGTCAATAGCGATTGGAGCGCTTGGCTCATTTGATATTAGTTTAGTGATTTGAAAACCACAACATAAGTACAGACCTTTTACCATAAAGGAGCGTAATGCAAATTCCAGAAATATTGCAGATGTTTCCTCCCTCTGATGGTAAGTTAAAACTGACACAACTGATAGGCACAAAATGGGAGAAGAGAAAAAGCAGCACAGTTTACCGCTGCAAAGGTGTCATCTTAAATGGAGCGCTTGAACTTTTCTAGGAAAAAAGGCACAATTTCCAAGGCAGAAGTGAGCTTTCTCCTGTTAAAAAGCTTCTACAATATTTATTATCATTTTTTTTCTTTCGCTAATCAGACTCTAATTTGACCCTTTTTGTCTCACTAGACAAAAATTTGATTTACTAACTGTTATGTAAAGTCTGTAAAAGGGTTTGAGGTCAATTTTTGCCTGATCTTATGTAATCAGTGTTCATCAACCGTAACCTCTTTTCTCCTGCTGTGGTGGAAACTCTAGAAAGTAGTTATGTGACTGAGAGCGCAGCACGCCACATCTACACGCTCAAAATTTCTCATGAACTGAATAATAGAGCATAAATAGAGAAAAGCTAGTTTTACTTGTCAGTCAGCTGTGAGGGCATGTATAGGAAAGAAAATAATAAATTGCGCCATGGTCTGTGAAGTCACAAAATAATTGTGACATTTGAATTTGCTTCAGCCTATTTATACACATCTAAATTGAAAATTTTATTAGATGAACTACTTTTTATTGGTCAAATTCCTTATAAGGCTGGTTCTCCTGTAATTTGCCAGAGTCCTAAAAAAAGCTTGAAATTACATCTTAAAATGATCTTTTCAATTGCAGCAACCTTGACCAACTCTGAGGTTTGCGTTTCTCTTTGATAAAATCCTGATTATGTAGAAACACATTAGCAGTCAAATGCTCGCTAACACTACCAGCATATATTCTGTTATAATGGCTTATCTATGCAGCTGTCTATCTGTGCTCGAGATAAAAAAAATGTTTTCAGGTTTTAAGTTCCTGGAAGGTTTTTGCAACAATAACGTTTCATGCTTCTTCCATGCTCAGGATGTTGCCACCTGCCTGCTAGCTTTAGCATCACTAAAAGCCATTTTAAATGTATACAAATAGATCAGTTAAAGTCTAAATGGTGCATCCATATTTTTACCATGCAGTGCTTAAATGCACTATGTCTTTCAAAGATATTAGTGTTTTGTTGTTGCAATATTGCACATTGTCAGTAGAAAATGCTGCAGTATTTTATTATACTTTCTAAGGGAATTAAGTGGAGTAAATACCTATTCTAGATTGACAACGCATGAAAACATGTCATAAAAGGTTCTGTCATCTTTAGATTTGTTTGGGGTTTATGCATTAAATGAGGGCTGCAACTAACAATTATTTTGCTAATCGATTAAGTTGTTGCTTTTTTCCCCCCGAATAATCGATTAATAATCGGATAGTAAAACGTTCCTTAAAGAAGACTTTTAACAGAATCAAACCAAGTGAAATGAAATTTTTCTAAATTACTTGAAGATTATTTCAATAATTGCTTCATCGTGGTTAATCTGATTGTTTCAGCCCTACATTGAATATTTAACTCTGATACTGACATAATGTTTGGTCTGTTTGCAGGGACACTGACACTCATGTCAGAGACTGTGTCAGATCATACACAGAAGACTGGGCCATTGTTAATAGGAAGTAAGACTTCCCTTAATACATTTGAGCTGTTTATTCGCAAGATATGGTGGAGGTTTACCGTATGAAAATGGCTGTTTCCTCTCCTAGATATCATAAACTAGGCACAGGCTTTAACCCCAACACTCTGGACAAACAGAAGGAGCGTCAGAGAGGTTTGCCAAAACAAGTGTTTGAGGCTGATGAGATGCCAGACAGCGGCAGCTATCAGGATGACCAGGTACAGCTCTATAGCTACCCTTTATCTTTAAAACTCTAAGATGCAATTAACTTTGCAATTGCAATTAACTTTTTAAGCTGTCCTTGAATTAGTTTTTTTTTATGTTTACCTGCTTTTGTTTCCTAAAGCTGTTCCATGTTTTCAGTTGGAAATAATTTAAATTATCAGATTTTTAAGTGACAATTAGAGATGCAGATTTCATTTGTAGTTGTTCCCTCAATTGTGGTTTGTCGATGTGAAAATTTTTTCCAATGGTTGTTTTTTTTAGGATGATCTGAAGCGGCGATCGATGTCTATAGATGACACGCCACGTGGCAGCTGGGCATGCAGCATCTTTGACTTGAAGAATTCCCTCCCTGATGCTCTGCTCCCACACCTCCTTGACCGGGCTCCCAATGAGGAGATTGATCGGCACAATGAGGACCAGCGCAAGGCCAACCGCCATCGGGAGCTATTTGCTTTACACCCTGCTCTGGATGAGGTAACAACATAAAGGTTTCTGGTTCTTACGTTTACCTTTATGCTACGTTCACACAGCATGTGATAGAAGCAGCATAAGCAGCTGGTTTACAAGCAAAGTCAATGGTTGACACACATCAAGGCGGATCAAAAGGTCCTGCAGTGCGTCTAGAGCAGCATCTCATGAGCTTCTGAGCATCTGAGTCACGTGACGTACTTCACAAGCAGCAATTCCTGGAGTTTAAAAAAATTTACTTGATCTGGGAGCTGGCAGGGAGACAGAAAGAGCACTGCTGATGCAGAGTGCTATGATAACTCATCTTAAAAAGTTATTAATGCCTATGTAGCATGCCGCCCTCAATCTAGGATGAGACTTTACTGATGGGTTTTATGGATTTTAATTCCTTTAGAGTCATTTTCCATAAACTGTAGTCTTTAAATCCACATATAACCACCATAAGAGCTTTTGCCTCTTCGGAGGGGCTGCCAGGACTATATTTTGCGATACCGTAGGTCCGTGTTTAACTTAATGCCGTACTTATGAGAGAACAAGCTAACTGACACTACGTTGTGCGGGACCGGAAGCACAAAAGCTTAACAAAATAAAAGCACTTAGCTCAAACCGGAAGTTGTTGACATTGTGATAGAAAAAATGTGTAGAAAACCAATTAAACAAAACTCAACTCCATTTGTTGCAAAAAGAAAAAGGTTATGGTTATTTACAGCCTAAATTAACTTTAAATGTCGAAAAAACTTCCAGCAAAATATGCTTTTATTATTCTGGTGCTTGCAGTTTGTACCACATACTTGGAAAACGCAAACATCTACCTCCAGCTGCACAAACAGTTGTGGAAACCCCCAGCTACTCCTGGATTCCCAGTGACAACACACTGCCGGTATACACAAATCTGAGCGGCTCTGACAGCGAAATAATATTTAAAGGCAGGATCGTAATCTTGATGAACTGACTGCACAGGCAATGTTTTTAGGTGGACTTTCTCGCTTAAAAATATATTAACATTACTTTTTACCCACTGATCATGGCAAATATAGCAAAGTCGCTCTCTGCCATTGAACACAGGAGCAGCAGAAGCATCAGACACATCTGGACACACTTTACTGGATGCGCTTCAGTAGCATCAAATATGCTCTGTAGGTGCGTCTGACCTTAATGTGTACAAGCTTGAAAATTAGGCAGCAGGGGCATTTTTGCTGCCAAAAGCGCTGTGTGGTGTGAACGTAGCATAAGTCTCTTAGTCCCATTTGTCACCTCAAAAGGGATTGAGACAATCCAAAGTAAAATCTGTGTTTTTATATTTTTTGTTCTTCAAATGGCTGCTGAATGTCAGTAAATGATTTTTTGTCTTTGCCTGTTGATGTGAATGTGTAGGAGGAGCCTATTGAGCGCCACTGTGTGCCTGAAGTACCCAAAGAGCACTTTGGCCAAAGGCTACTCGTCAAGTGCTTGTCCTTGAAGTAAGTGGTGGAGAAGCTTTTTCAGGAAAAAAGAAAAGCTCTATAGTTGTATTTAACTGCTCCTATTTGCTGACTCACTTGTTTTTACTCTCCCCTTTTGAAGGTTTGAGATAGAAATTGAGCCCATATTTGCTAGTCTGGCCTTATACGATGTCAAGGAAAAAAGAAAGGTAAGCTGTTATGCTTTCCTCATTTCCTTTCTCGGCCCTGAGTTGTGTGGTCACTTCTGGAAACCATTAAAATTGTTCGGTGGCTAAAAGAAATCTGATGAGTGGACTGTAAAATTTTCTGCTGTGTTCTGTTATAGTTTCAAGAATCTACAGTGGTGAAATCATACCCTGGAATTATGTTGCCTACAGTAACAAACACTAGAGGGTAGCAGTGGCCTTGAGATGCAGCTCTCTTTCTCATATATCTTTCCTTCCTTCTGGGCTCCATTGATTATCTGGAGGCTCATCTTTCTCTAAAAAACGTTACCGTGTTTGTCAGCAACTGTTCGCAAGAAATCAAGTTGCAGTTACTCTAAGAAAAAGGGACAATTTTGTGTTTATAGTAGGGGTTTTGATGCCATGTGAATGCATTTTTGTCTGATATAATCAAATGATGCTGACTTAGATGTCTATTTTCTGTTTCCTTCAGATTTCCGAAAACTTTTTCTTCGACTTAAATTCAGAGCAGATGAAAGGAATGTTACGTCCGCACATTCAAACAGCAGCCATCTCCACTCTGGCACGCTCTGCCATTTTCTCCATCACCTACCCCTCCCAGGATATCTTCCTAGTAATCAAGGTAAAAAAACAACTATGTTAGGTTGGTCTTAACACACGTGGTACACAATGTTTTCAAAATACCACAAGATCTTAGTTTGAGGTCATAATATAACTCAAAATATATATTTGATAATAGATTTTTATGCATCTGGATGTAGTTTTGTATCAAACGAACTGAAGAAATGTGGTAGTTTGGCATAACTAAGAATGCTGCACTGTTTGTGGACAGATTGATAGCCATTCTTGTAAAAAGCTTTAGAAATACATGTTTGTTATGATCGCAGAAAAAGTTTATTCTGAGGATTATAAAATTCAGCATTTGTGGGGTCATCAAAGCTCTGTAATAGCCATTTGTAAATATATACTAGAGATCTGTCTGTTTGAGAGGGATCCCTCTCCTTCATTGTTCTGACATCAGGACTACAAGCAGGTGGCGTGCTAAACAGATGGACAGGGATAAAAGAAAGGGTGAATATGTAATGCTACTTTTGAATTTTATGTAGTCTCTGGTGCTGTGGGCCGTTTATGCTTTTAAAGGCTCTGGCATCTTAGATTTCATGACATCCTGGGCTCGTAAAGATATACAGTTTGGAGATTTTGAGTAAAAGTCTTATGATTCTTCACAGGAAAGCTGGGTAGTTCAGAAAGTAAAGAAACCTAAAGAAGGATTTTTTTTTTCCAGACTTGAAATCTACATTCTACCATGGCCATCTTAGTTACCAGATCTAAAACCTAGAAAAACAGCAAAACTTTGCCCCATCAAGGGACATTTTCAGAAGGAATGGTTAAGAAATGTGGATGTCAGCAGAATCTGAAGTTGCTTTAATCGCCAAGTTGACTTTAGTTCACTTATTGCCTTAGTGAATATATTGTCAGAAAAAAAAATATAGAAGTGAAAATTATATTTATTTCCATTATTATTTATTTTATGTTTTTTATTTTTGTATTAGGTTCCACAAAGAGCTAAAGCAGGCTTGTAGCATTTTCTCCCAGAGGCTGCATGATTGCCCTAAAAAGGAGACATTTTATCTAAACTGTTCAGTTTGGGTTTTTGCTCCTTCTTTAAAGCATAATTTAGGTTCAAGTTTTTTCCACTAAGCCTTTACCAGGCGTGCCAATGCATTTGTCTGAAATTTCTCACAGAAAAATTGGTGGTTTAAATTTGCATTATATCGTGTCCTGCTTTACATTGAAATCACAGTGTAATTTTAAAAGGTACATATTTAGTATTAAAAGATGGGCCATGTTAGAAGAAAAAAAACAAAAAATTATTTTGTTGCTTGTTAACTTGGGTACTAACATCACTGTTTTTATTAACAGCTGGAAAAGGTACTACAGCAGGGTGACATTGGAGAATGTGCTGAGCCTTACATGGTCTTCAAGGAATCGGATACTGCAAAGGTATGATCAGCGGGACTTGAATCTTAAAAATATGCTATTTCATCTCTAGTTAATTCTTATAAGGTTAATATCTGAGGGTGTACAGTTTAGATAATTCATTTGTTTGAACAGGTTACTATTTCTGGGAGTTTTGTTCTGGTACCTATATAATCAATGCATACAGTAATACACTTTTTAAAATGATAAATAGGAGAAATGTCTTTTCAGATTCTGTAAAAAAAAAATTAGAGCTTTAATAAAAGTGTGCCAAATAATGTGTATTTTGTAAGAAGTTTTTCAATGTCAATGCTGGGAGAGAACAGGAGAAAAAAAAAGATATTTAATCAGAAGATGCAAATAAAGGCTGACTTCAGTTATAAATGCTAAAGTGATGTGTCTGAAGGGACACATCTATGGTTCTATAGTTGATAAATATCAACTCTGTTTAATTTGATCCTCATTTTCCACAGAACAAAGAGAAGTTGGAGAAGCTTCGAAGTCAGTCGGAACAATTCTGTCAGCGTCTGGGCCGCTACAGGATGCCTTTTGCTTGGACTGCCATCCACCTGATGAACATCGTAAACAGTGCTGGCAGCCTGGAGAGAGACACGGAGTTGGAGATGAGCTTATCAGGTCTGACCTTCCTTTAAACATTTACATAAATTGAAACATAGACCTTATATTTGGCAAGTTAACTAAAACATTGATTGCATGTACTTATCTGGGTACAGAGAGCGTCCCTAGAGCTGGCAGGGATACATGGACCTCTTGGACCTGTCAATACATGTTCAGCCAATAAAACCTTAATCTTAAACATTTCCAACAAAAAAAAGAAAAAAAAAAATCATTCAAAAAAGCCTACAAACAAAGCATGCACGTGTATGGATCTCCGGAATTTCACTTTGAGTTGTTTGTTTAGCCTTTGGTCTGGTTCCTTGTTCCTTTGAAGCTGCTTACTGGGTTTTTTTTGCTAGGCAGATTAGACATGGCAAAGTTTAGAAAATATGTAATTTTTAATTTTATTTTTGTTGTTGACTGTTTAAAGAGCGAAAAGGTTCGTGGTCAGAACGGAGGAACTCAAGCATCATGGGAAGGCGTTCCTTAGAGAGGACCACCAGCGGAGATGAATCATGCAGTCTGACAGGATTTAGGCCGGCAACCCTTACCATTACCAACTTCTTTAAACAGGTACATGCTTTTATTGTGGTGTTCCAGTTATTTACATTTTATTTTTTTATTTTTTTTGGTTTAAATGCATCTGTTTCTGGTCATGATAGGAAGGGGATAGGCTCAGTGATGAAGATTTGTTTAAGTTTCTGGCTGACATGAGAAGACCTTCTTCAGTGCTGAGGAGACTCAGACCCATCACAGGTTCTTATGACACTTGAATGATTAACCTCTTTAATGCTGAGTGATGAAAAAAAAAAAAAAAAGCTGTTTTATTTTTATTTCTTTTCTTTTTTCTTTCCCACCTTACACCATCATAGCCCAGCTGAAGTTGGACATCTCTCCAGCTCCAGAGAACCCCCATTATTGTCTGACTCCTGACCTTCTTCAGGTTAAACCTTACCCAGACAGCAGGGTGCGCCCCACCAGAGAAATCCTGGAATTTCCTGCCAGGGATGTCTATGTGCCAAACACCACATACAGGTACAGAAAAATAGTCTCACAGTTTTTATTTTGATATACTTTTCTCATGAGATTCAGGAGGGTATTTAAATCTGCTCTCATTCTATGACTTTATCTCAAATGAGACACTATTAAGTGGTTCAACTTCTTTCTTTTAAATTGTTAGAAGTGGTTGAAAATACAGATGGTAATTGTTTTTTCCTCAAACTTGTTTGATGGAGGAACATGCACAGTGACAGCGTTTCGATTTGTTTGCTTCATGCACGTTGTTAACCTGAATAAGGACTTATTTTGTCAAGGTGACTCGGTAAAATAAATGTTGCCCGGCAGCAGCCCACAGAAGCATTGTTGATTTGCAGGTAATTAGGTCACAATCCAGTGGAGAATGATCATAGTTCATTGATCCACATATATTTAGAGCTTTTTTTGGACGAAAAAAATATGCATCAAATCCACTGAAATTGTTCAAACTGTTTTTAATGATCAAAATTCTGCAAAAAATGGTTGACGTATGTGTAAAAACAAAAAAAAAGCATTGCTGATTTACTGTGATTTTTAAAAGATGTAGCAATGATTTTAACACTGTTTTGAGTTTTTGACAAGTTGATCCTCAAAAAAAGTAGCTCCTTTTATAACACCACAAGTTTTAGAGCTCATTTGGTCTGGAGCTTAATTCTTACTAGGTCCAGGTAGGAAAAAAACAGCAGATTTTTGTTTGCAGATTAATCACTATATTTCAATCCAGAGACATTGCATAACTCTCAGCAAAAATGCACATTTAATTTGTATGCAGTTATACACTGTAATCAATAGTTTAAACCATTGAATGATTAAAATACAATATTATGAGTCTATATTTACCTTATATTCTTGTTTTTTTTTTTGTTTTTTTTTCTTGTGTGCTTGTTTCAATACTGAAATCAATGCAATATTTTGTATTTTAACAACCTGATTTTATTTATTAATTTTTTTCATAAATACAGTATTACTGGATAGCATACAAAGAGTTTTGCCAGGATGACAGTTAGTATGACACACATTTAAATAAACAGAAATTTGTGCTGCACCAAAGACAAAAGTCAATATGACTCAATAACAGTGGAGACACAAACACCCAATGTTATCTAACAATGCCAGCATTAATCATTATAGCATGAACATGGCTTAAATACTATACAGAATAATAAAAAAAAACTGACCAGACATCGATGAAGATAATCAGTGCACTAACAAAGTTTGAATTATCATTAGATCGCTGATGAAACTTTACCATGCCTGTGAAGCCGGTTTGAAATCAGAGGTTGTGGTGGTAAAAAAAAAAAGGAATAAAAAAAATCTACAAGCTCTACCTGTAAAGAAAACTAAAGGAGTAAGCATTGTAAATAACATTTATATTCAAGCTTAGATGTAATTAGCTGCAAGCATTATGTGAAAAGACTGATAATTCTCTCTATTACCTCTAACAACATGCAATACAGTTTCACACCACAAAAATGAAATACACTTCAATCGTTTCAGTTAATCTACATTTTGATTTTATGGTTTGAGTTTTAAAGTTGTAATTCATTCAGAAGTGTTCATCCCAATGTAGCCTTCTGCTATCTGGTATAGAATCAGGCTGCAATGGGAATCAATAGGTCCACTGATTGCAGATGTTGTGTAATAACTGTTCTAGTGTCCTTGGTGAATCAGATCCAATAGGTTAACAACCTACATGTCATGATTGCACCAATTGCATCACATCTGTAAGTCCGACTTATGACATATCATCATGCAAAAGTTTAATAGGGCAACAATATTCTGTTTTGAGTAAAAATAAAAACAATCTTATTGCTTTTTCTGTTGTATATTTGAATCTTGGTATTTATGTCAGGACCTAGAACAGTGAAAGAGTATGAAAATGTGAGGGATGGGAGGTTAGTTTACGTCATCTGTTGCTAGAAAAGGCCGTAAGCTGATTTTGCTCATCTTGAGAGAATATAAAGGCCCGGATCCAGGCCGCCACTGAATACCCCTCCTTCTCACAGACCGTCCTTTTGCCCTCAAAGAGAAATACTTTCCATTTAGGTTGGTTTCGCTGCATGCACTCAGCCACCATCCACCTGCAAATGCATTCAACAGCATTTGTGTTAAGACAAACTCTGCTGTTTCTTCATGCAATGCTTTTGATAGTTTTCAAGAGTTAGGATGGAAATACATTACCTGTACAATTGCGTGCACAGTCAGTGCTGCAGATGCCGTCATTGCTCTTGTCTTTTGTGGAGAATCTCGAGCCAGTCAGGTTGGTCATTGCATCAGGTAGGTCACCTTCCACGTGGCTGACATGAAGGGTGTAGTCCTCAGAAGGACCTTCCAGTGAAAAGCTGTATTCGGCCCAGTGTTTTTCCTCCTTCCAGTCCTCCACATCAATTCGGAGGATATAATTTCCCAGCTGGCTGATGGTGTGTATTTTCTTTAGACCCAGCCAGAAGTCCTCTGTGGGAAAAGCAGTCAACAAATGTATCCTGTTTAGTTATTCTGAAATAGAAATTGCTTTGAAACACTGGATGAATGCCACAAAGAGAACCACAAAACAAATCAGATAGCCTAGACCCTACAGGAAGTTAACAATGATGATATTGCTGTTTTTCTGTAATCATAGCTACCATTTTTTTTTATCAAAACAACTTTAAAAACATATTACACCTACAAAACACCTACAAAGGTTCTGAATAAAAGTATTATATCTACAGAAACACATTATAGTTTATGAATAATGGTTTTGCAAATTTGACAGGTCCAAAACATAGAAATATTAACACCTGGTTATGATGTCAATGTAGATGCGAAATGATTCTGCAACAGTATTTGAAGCAAAGCTCAGGTATTTCTAATCATAGTGGCTACCTGACAGAGCTGAGAAATAGATTCTTTTTGTTTTTATTTTTCTCAGATATATACAAAACAAATAAATAAATAAAAAGAGGCAAAATGGGTTATCATCTGCTAGGCTTTTGAACTTTGGTTGAAGCAATGTCACTTGGAAGCCATGTTGAGATTGCCGCTTTCTAACTGAAGAAGGGTGCTAAATATTTGCTTAACATTAGCAAACCTGACAAACAGTACAGAAAGTGAGCAGGCGAGTTAGAACGTGACACTTCTTTATTTTACTGAAATTTTAATGGTGGTTGGTAAACAAGAAAAATGGTGCACATACCTCCACAAAAATGGCTACGTCTTAATGAAACTAACAAAGTTCAAACGCACAAAAAAAATATGTGTAAAGAAATACATATATGAACTCCAAACAAAATCAAAACTGCACAATTATAACATATCTTCTCAATCACATTGATTGATCTGAGATAATAAAACATACTTTTTTTATAGCACTTATGTCTTTAGTGCATTCTAATAATTTGTATCACATTAAAAAGGCAGTCTTTCTTTTCTAAGATGTTGTATCATTTCCCTCCTTCTTTCCTAACACTTCTTACAATTTATCATGATAATGTTCTGTTGTCTCTTTTTGCCCGAAATAGTCACACTTGTGAGTGCGCCACTCACTGGACGTGAGGAGTTAAAGTTTTAGCTGACACAATGAAAGAAGTACACACTTTTCTTAAGATCCTTTAAAAGAGGAACTTTATTTGCTTCAAATATATCACAGTAAATACGTTTTTCCGTCATTTTTAGAATTTAATTTTTATTTTGGTTCCTTGGAATCTGTCAACCTTTTCAAATTTATATTGTATACCGTGAAAGCAAATTTAGAGGTTTATTTCTGTCAGATTTGTTGTCACCCAAAGAGTACTCACTCTGCATGTCTCCAAAGCCTTTTTCATACATCTCCCATGTTTGATCAAAATCCACTGTACTGTCAGTCCTGTGCTGGATTACGGTGAAACCCTGATCTGTTGAGCCAAAAACAGACAATGTTGGAAGAAACACACATTTTGGAAAGTCAGTGCTTTCAGTGAAGTGACCAGAACACTGAGACAAAGAGAAGACAAAAAACTGCTCTGTCTTACTTACCTGAACTCATTTCACAGTAAACATAAAAAGGCTCTGATTGGTTCGGTTTGATCGTATAGATTCCACTCTTTGTCTCTCCTCTGGTAAACAATGCACTACAATCCACTGGAAGGTCTAAAAATAAGATTTTACATTATTGAACCAAAATGAAAATAATGAGTCATCTTAAACAAATATCATTCTTTCCATACCAGTGGAGTTTATTTGCAGATATTCAAACTGGTCAGGGACTGATTGGTCTGAATCCTTCGCCTTTTCAACAGTATGCTGAAAGCTATTGAAGCTTAGCTGCAGAGAAAACATGAACATAATAATTATTAACACTTCAAACCATTGTTGAGTAATTTGTTTACATTGCTTTTTTGAAATATAATGTGTGTATAGATCGCCGTTATATACAACAAATACCTTTTCCTCAAGATTTTTTATCTTGATTTTCTGATGGTCCAGCTGATCATGCTGCTCCTTCACTGCTTTTAGAAGGTTGGTAATTGTTTTGTCTTGTGCTTCAATTACCTCCTGGAAAATAATGTGTTCATGCATAATTTTCACATTCTTATGCTTTAGTTTCTACTTTTTGGAATTTTCAAATATTCTTAAGTGTTCACTTTCTGAAGTTTCCATGTTTATTCTCTGTATTTTAGGTACCAAATAAACCAGAACCTATTGGTATTGACTATAAATGGTATAAGCAAAAAAATGACACAGTGGAACACTCTGCAGATTGCCCATTGCATTTTGTAAATTGCATGACAAATCTAAAACGGCAATGAAAAACTGGTTTCATTGTACCCATAATTTACTGAAATAACAGTTAAATACACAATTCATAACAATTCCTTATTTATTAGATTACAGTTTATTATATGCCAGTTTCAGGAAAATGTGTTTAATTCGGCATTTCATGACATTTCATTTTCTCTACTCACCTTTAGAGTTATGATTTCGCTGAGCTGGTCTGGGGGGATCATGCTCTCCGACAATCCCTTCAGCCTCTCCTCCAAGCTGCCCACTTTGCTCTGCAGCTGTGTGCGCTCCTGTAGAATGTTGTTGATCTTAGTGTTTATTTCCAAAGATAGGTTTCTAATCTCTTCATTGTTGGCTTTCAAGATGTTAGTGGTCTTCTTGAGTTGTTCCTCTTCTTCTTTGATTTCTGAAGTGACCACTGACAGCTGGTAAAAGGAGCGGTCGAAAATGTTCAGCTTTTGAAAGATGTCGTTTATTTGGGCTTTTGTCTTATGGACAAACTCTCGCAAACTTTGGCCAAGTTGGAGGAGACCATTTGCCAAAAGACGAACATCATCCAGCATGGCGAAGCGGGACTTTGCTTCTGTTGGGCTGGCCTCTGTGGTGAGAACCGCAGAGGGCAGCGTGGGGTACTCACTCCTGTCTGAGGTGTCCAGATGGACTGCAGCAATAGAACCGGCTAACAGGAGCAACAGGCAAAACAGCTTCATCATGTTTTTGTCCTCCGGTCCTGAAGTGTCGTAGCTGTTCTAACGTTGCTTTCACTGTTACTGTGCCCTCCTTTTAACAGTACACTTTTCTCCGTCGCCTTTACTGTTTAAATGATTATAGAGCAGCAGGCTGCACTGTGTTATATACTCACAGTAGAGACAGGGTGGGGAGGGATTAGCTGATCATTAAGCCCTACTATGTTTTTAGCTTTGTCTCCCACCTCCTCCTAAATCCCCCTCGAGCCCTCCCTCTCCCAAACAAACAAATCACAGTAGTGTGCAAATGACATGTGGCCCCCCTCTCTTCTAACCGGTTAACCCCAATCCCCTCTGTGCACCACACCCTACCCTGCTCTCCATCTGTGATGCAGTACTATAGCTGATCAGCAGAAAACCAACAATGGCTATCTGTGTTTTTGATGGATCGTCTGCCTAATCAATCTCAAGCAGTAGGACCCTGCACACACTTTGCTCAGATTGATAACGCTGTTTGTAATTAATTCTCCTTGGTTTGATTTAGCGTTGTGCTGAATCAGCCCTGCCAGACTACCTACCCATCACTTTTGCTACTCTACCACTTGTTTTGTTTTTTTGGGAGGGAAGAGGAGAAGAATCTACATCTGATTCTCTGAGTTTAGATTCTCTTTAGTTATTTTTCTGGTTACTGAGCAAGACAGGGATAAAGATCCCTTGATTGCTCCCTGGGCACCCCACAATGGCAGCCCACTGCTTCCCAAGAGGATGGGGTAAATGCAGAGGTAAATAATGTCTCCAATGTGAGATCAATAAAGATAAAATATAAAGATATATGTGTGTGTGTGTGTGTGTGTGTGTGTGTGTGTGTGTGTGTGTGTATTTAGAGCTTATACACTGTGGTTGCCCATTCCTAGTGACCTATTATGCTAGTAGGTCAGAAAACGGATAGTTTTTTTTTGTTTTTGTTTTTTTAAGTGTTCATGCCACACCGTGCCTCCCTGCCCCTCTGATTGGTGTAGTAGAGCACAAGACAATGATTCATCAATGAATACTTTGGCATTGACAATACACCTTACATCTCCACACAGGCATCCTGATCAGCTCTTATGTTATTTGTGACTTATTTTAGGCTGGATAACCTTTTTCTCTTTAAAGAAGAATTGATTAAAAACCTATATCATGAAAGCAGAGCAGGAGTGAAATTCAGCCAAAAGCTCAATAAATGTTCGAGGAATCTGTTTTATCATCTCAGATCTGTTTCAGCTGTTTATGATTTTCCACTGTTCTTTTGGGTTTATTCCAACACAAGACTAGAAAATTTAAGTCTGAGTTGAGCTAACTGAGCCTGTATGTCTGGCATACTTTTCACATACTTGTGATCTGTTGCACATTGAAAGGTTTTTCTTTTTTTTGCTAATACTAACAAAGCAAAGTTTGCTTTCCTATGTGTACTTATTAACTCAAGCTGAATCTGAAGAGATGAATGGACCAATCACAGTTGATTCTATTTGTATTCATTGATGTTTTAACTTTGACACAGTGGAATTACGTTGTGCAGGAGTTCAACAACCTACTTCAGAGCAGCCAGGGCTGTTGCTCTGATACCAGAATAAAAAAGTTAGAGAAGAATCAGTCAAATTGAAATTATGAGACAGATTCCCACACTCATTATGGCGTTGTGGTTACAGCTGTTGTCTCTGTAGGTCGACTCCCCCGGGATCGGTACGTCATTGTGGTTAGCCAACAAACCCCAAGCCACTTTACATTTTCCTCTAATTCCCTCCCCTACTGAGTTATAACTAGCCTTCATGACACAAATGTAGCTTTCATTTTTCTGGCAGTCAAGTAAAATAAGTTTTCTATTTTCTACAACCTACGTTTTTCTGTTTTTTTTCTTTGTTAAGGAGCTGGATGTTCAAGGAAAAATAAGAGCAGTTAACATTCTTGAAAATAAACAGACTCCGCTGTGACATTTTAAAAGGTTTCGTAGAAATTTAGATATTTGATACTTTTCCTGAGGATTAATCCGCTACTGTACATTGACATTTTAACTGGCCAGTACTCTCATATTAATGAGAGGATGACTGGTACATCATGATTAATCCAGTCTGTTTAGATCAGAGTACTTAGCCAACTAGGGCTGAAACAATTAATCGGATTAATCAGGATTGATTACTGAAATAATCATCTACTAATTTAGTAAGCGATTAATCGTTAACCAGAGTATATAGACTCTAAAACCTGCCTTTAGCTGACAGAGCAACCCACTTTGAGCAGTAATTTTACCAAAATTGTAAAAACTATATAAAAGTTTTGCATTTAAAATAAAAAGAAGTATTTTTCACCCATCAATATTCTCTCTCCAGCCTCTTGAAGTGGAAAAGTTTTAGTTTCACCTGGTTTGGTTTTGTAAAAACTGTTCTTTAAGGAACCTTTGGCTATCCGATTATTAATCGATTAATCGAAAAAGTAATCGATAGTTTAATCATTTTGCAAAATAATCGTTAGTTGTTGCCCTAGAGCTAACCAGACTCATTTGTGTCACATGCAAGTCAGCCTGATTGGCCAGGCTGCCTAAAACTACTACATTTACTTGAGAGTATTTGACTACATGCACATGGGCTGATGTCATTTTTAGAAGAAAATTGTCTTTGTCGCTGATGACCTAACTAAAGGCTGTTTGTTTGTTGTAATGGTTATGTTTTCAGAAATTTGAATAATATGTTGATTTCGATTCCACTGTTAAGAACAACGATATGATCTAATAATTCTATCCCTGTCATGAAAATGGTATTTTTCTTCACTATGCCTGTCCCTTGTTCTATAATGACAGTTGAAAACTTGTGTTTATTATGTTATAATTGGCTGATTTTTCCTTTCAGGAATCTGCTGTATGTAAACCCTCAGAGCCTCAACTTTGCCAACCGCCAAGGCTCTGCTCGCAACATCACAGTCAAAGTGCAATTTATGAATGGAGAGGATCCAAGCAATGCAATGCCTGTAAGCCACTACCTCAAATAATACTAATGCCATTCAAATTAGCTTCACACTATTTTTTGGAAGCTTTGACCTTCATTTACAGCAGTAAATGAGGTGTTCTTTAGTCAGGAATTTTTCCTTTTTAAGGAAAACTCCTAGGCTTAATGCACGCAGTAACGTTATTGGTTTTCATCCTTTAGGTCATATTCGGGAAGTCAAGTTGTGCAGATTTTTATAAAGATGCCTACACTGCAGTTGTGTACCATAACAGGTGCGTGTGTCAGTAAGATTCCCAATCTTTTCATTTACCTTGTGAAGTCATGTAATTAGAAGATGAGCTTCTTAAATAAAGTCTAATTAAGAGGATTTATATATTACACTCTCCTCTTTATAAGCTAAAGCTGTTTTAACGAGCTTATTTTGTGTCTGTTAAGCCTTTTTTTAAGTTCTACTATGACTACAGTTTTAACACTAGACTAACAAAATTATTCAATTTAGCCATACAGTTCTTTTTAAAAGACAACTTGGTTTGAGGTTGTATTTGTTACATATACATTTTGCCCACTAATCTAGTCTCCTTCCAAAGCAAATGAAATATATTTTTACCAAAATAAAATTCCTATCCTGTTACTAAACTTTAGAAATTTTGTCCATGAGAATTGGGAGTCGAGCTATGACCTCTTTTAAACAGTTTTTTAACATTTCCCCTGTCAGTCAGTTTTAGTAGTGTTGACATGCTTGTTGATTGTTTCTGACCTTGGGAGCACAGAAAGTGTCCTCTTTTGGGACCTCAAAAAAATTCACCTGAGGTTAATTTCTTATGTAATCTAACTACCTTCTTTGTTACTTGGTCGCCTTAGAAGATTTATTGTAGGACTTTACAAAAAATGCCTTGGATATAAATGACAGAACCAGTCATTTATCTAGTCTTTCTTTGCAATTATTTGTGCAAGTCTGTGCTTACTCTGTGACTTCTGGATATTCATCAGCTTCTGTTGTTCTGTGTTTTTCCAGATGTCTCTATGGCAATATCTGGCCCCAGTCTTACCTTAATTAGCTGTGTTAATCAGTCTGTTTATGAACATTAGAGCCAGAAAAAGAATTATGAAAGGAGCTTCTATGATGAGGTGTTAATGATAAGAAACAGAATTACGGACACACATTTGTGTAAATTGTTAAGAGTGGATCTAATATACAGCCTTGAGGTCCAATTTTGTAACATTGACATTTAGATTACTAAAAGAAAGATTACTTAAGGTCCTAGGGAAATCGTATTAAAATGTAAAATCTTTCTGGCTCAAACATGTATATAAATCTGCTCCATATCAGACGATATTGTCCCAAAATTTAGAACATTTCTATTTAAAAAAAAAAAAATCCTGTCTTAAAATCTGTCTTATAATTTTGTTATCTTATGCAGACCAGTTAGTTATACGTCAGCCTGTACACCTAAATTTAGTTAATCACATATCAATGGTCATCTATCAATCAAATTTTTCGGTCATAGTATCTTGAGTCATATGTTGCAGCTAATTTACGCAACGGTTAAAATAAGAATCATTTACTTTACCATTGAGTTACGTCCCAGTGTTCACGGGGATGGACGTCTGTGTACATGTACGGCTGTAAGCCTTCTACACCAAACCAAGCTTCTGCCACCCTGGCGTCCTGTTTGAAAAATCTTCGTCCTCACTTTTCTCCTCTAAATAAAAAATGTATGACTGAGGAGACTCATCCACGACCTCCGACACAGAACTCTCCTCCTCTTGCATGTTTCGGCTGTCCATAGCACTCCTTGACAGTGTCGTTGCTAAATCACCAATTTAGTGCTACTACCGGTAAGTCCCAAAAAAATTTCCCATTCGGAACCTACTAGCACTTAGGTGCTAACTTGTCAGCAAGATGCTTCTGAGAAACTGGCTACAATCAAGTTTGCATATTTCCGCCACAACAACCCCACCCCCTTGATAAACAACCAATCACATTCACTAGATTCCTTCGCGTAAAGTCGTGCACCACTGGTGAGAATTCGGAAATGCAACTGTTGGAACAGCTGTTTCCCTACGGCTTTAAGGTTTAAAACATTATTTTTAAACCACCTGAGATATGGTCTTAAAAACAGTGTCTGAAAACTGAGCCAATTGTTTTCAGAAATGTAAAATTGTGCAGCACAGTTCTTGCCATGAAAGTTTCCATTTAAGGAAGCAGGCAGCAAAGAACTGTGGAGAGGTAAAACATTAACAAAAATACACACACTGCTTTTAATTTATAAGTTTGCTTGTTTTTTTCTCAGTTCCTCCGCCAGAATAGAGAATTTAGAAAAAGGGGAAAACTAATTTAATTGAGTTGATCACATTGGGTAGAGCGCAGCTGCTGCTTTCTAAATAGTTTCCAGAAGAAATTGTTGTTAGTTTGAATGGAAATGAAATCGGAAATTATGGGACACTGCTTGTGTTCAGCTCTTGCTGATTATTTTTACTTCCATGCACCAGGCCAGATAAGGGTTTTTAAAAATAAAAGGTGTTATTACTGAGATTTTGTTGTAATGGTGAAACCAGTGCTGATTTACAGCTAGACTTAATCAAACAGGCTGTTGGAAGAAATAAAAGCAGTAAATATTTCCACTTTGCCTGGGATAGAGTTTATAAGTTGAGGAGAATATAGCACATATGAAGAGGCTGACATAAATATTTTGTGATCTTAAAACAAATTCTTTGGGTTATTTTAGAGGTTTTAAAGTGTTATCCTAATTTACTTTTTAATAATAGAAGTAGTAGAGACAGACACCTTGGCTATTACTCAGGGCTAAGCATGAAAAACTAAGAAAGAACCTGGAAAAGCAGAGCTTCACACTTAGCTCTTCAACAAGGAAAAAATAAAAATCTTTCTGATTTTTAAAGGTATGTTCCAGTTAAATGTTTGTCATATATGACTGCAGATCCCCTGACTTCCATGATGAGATAAAGATAAAGTTGCCTGCTTCGCTGTCAGACCACCACCACATTCTCTTCACGTTTTACCATGTTAGCTGCCAGCAGAAGCAGAACACACCACTAGAGACCCCTGTGGGGTACACGGTAGGTCAAACCACAATCATGTACTTTAAAAGACAGATCAATATGCTCATTTTGTTTGGATCTATCTGCCATCTCTTGCAAGGATCCAAGTTTACGCCTACTGATGAAAACCTTTTCTTTCTCCAGTGGATCCCAATGTTACAGAATGGTCGCCTGAGAACGGGACACTTTTGCTTGCCTGTATCCCTTGAGAAACCACCACAGTCATACTCAGTTCTCTCTCCAGATGTAAGCTCTGCTGTTAGAGTGTTCTGTTATTTTATATATAAACATTCTATAGCCAGTCAGATGCTTATCAATGTCCTATTAGTTGACATCTAACTTCTTTTTAAAGGTCAAAGTTGATCCTCTTAATTCCCAACTACTCTCTAAAGAGTTTTTTGTGAATATCTGTCAATCTGTAAAAAAAAAAGTTGTTTAAAACTTGTAAAAATAAAAAATGTTAAACCCTTTTAAAAGGTCAATCAGGAAGTTGTGATTCTGTGCAGTTTCTTTTCTTTTCTGCACCTTCTGATTGGGCTTTAGATAAAGTATTATCCTTACAAAAAGAACAAATTTCACACTTTCACCCTTTTTATTTCTGTTTTTTCTTCCTCTTGCCAAAGCAAGCCCTAATTTTTTCTGTCTTATTTCAGGTCCCTCTTCCAGGAATGAAGTGGGTAGACAACCATCGAGGTGTATTTAATGTGGAGCTGGTGGCTGTTTCCACTATCCACACACAGGTAAAATACATTTGCACAGATGATTCACAATATCTTGCAGATTAACAAGTTTTTCAGATTACCTGTCTTAACCTCTGACTTTTCGTATGGTTCTTTATTCCTCTTGTATGGATGAGTGTGTGTGTTTTGGTTATCAACCACTTTAAAATGATCCGCTCTGAATAAAGACCTTGTGCTCTCTATGTTAGTTGGTATAACTTTAGCAAATGTCAAGGTTTACGTTTCTCATTGAAGAGAAACGTAAACCTTTTTTTTCCGTTTTACACAATAAGACCTTCCCAACATTACTTAAAAGCAGGTGAGTCTTTCCTTGCCAACAAATTACTAAGGCTACTACTCTGGATCAGCTGCCGTTCAGATGCTTGGATTGGGCTCACTGCAGCTGATCTGCTCATAAATCAAAGCACTTGGAACATATTTGCTATATATTAGGTTCCCAAATGTTCTTGCTGTAATATTTCGTTTGCACCTTTTACTCAATAAATCAGCTTGCCAAATTACACACAAGGCAATCAGCAGGTTCCATCTTCTTATCATTATTATGATTTTTCTGTTTCACGGATACACATTTAATTGATTTTTTGGGGGAGACACCGGGAATTTAGTAAATCTCTGTCAATACAAACTTTCCCCAATTCCAATTTGTCTTTAAGAACTTAAAATGTTAAAGTAAAAAAATTCTACTATCTGATGTTTGGATTTTTTTTGGGAAAAAACAGCTAAAGGTAAAAAAAACTATCCCTGTTTCACTTGATAGAATCCATGGGTAGAGTGAAAATGCTCCTGACTATGACAGAGAGGTTTTAATGGAAATTACACCAAATTAATATCATTAACACCTATCTTAAATGTTCTTTACAGCTTTCTCACTTTTTATTTTAATTTCTTTTTACACCTAACTTGATTCTACTACATGAAATTGAAATAGTTATATTTTTGTCAACTTAATATTGGAGTAGAAAAATCTGATGCACTGTCATATGATAGAATGATAAATCATAGATTTATCTACCTTAACACGGATGCCCCCACATCCATGATAACTGCTCTCCCTACATTGTGTACTACTAAACGCTAGTCCTCTTAACCAGAATTGTGCAGTGGCGGCTCTAGGACATTTAACAGGGACCAATGTGCACTGGGGGGGTGGCCGAAGACTAATGAGTACCGACAACGGTTAAGGGTCAACCTATACTCTTCACATTTAACCTACATCTATACTTTCAAAGTTGTTAAAGATAGGCTCCCTGAAGATGGAGCCAAATTTAATTAGGTCCTTGCTAATAATGCTACAAACCTATTTGTACATTGGTGCTGCTTAAATAAATGTATGGTTCTACATAATATATACACTGAATGCATTGATCTTTATCTTCAGTTAAAAAGAACACTCCTAAATGACTGCAGAAACAAACTGTACCCCATAAAACATAAAAACTAATTCATAGAAGAGTCTGAATTCTATATTGGTCCTCTTTAATTGTAATATATTGTTGTATAGAATTGAATGCTGTATTTGTTGTCACTTTTTGGTTAATATGCTAATGTCAAAGCAGGACATTCTACATGATGTTATTACTTAAAGAGGGGCCATGGCCCCCATGGCCACCATTAAGATCCGTCCCTGATTGCTAATATCTAAGTTCAACTAACAGCACAATTACATTGCTTATGTTGTTGCAACAGAATCAAGGGGCTAATATAGATTTGAAAAAAACATATTTTTAATTGTGAACATTTATATTTGACTGGGAGAACTGTATTTTCCCTCGGTGTAATGAGTTAAGACAATTTACAAATGAAATAAGATGATTTATGTTTCGAGATTTAAGAGCAGAAATTCTCATTCCTTTGAGAGATCAGCCTATTTACCTGCTCAGTTTAAGGGCAGATGCACTTATTTTAAGAACACTTTTATTTTTTTTATCAGTGTTTGCAGTTTAACCCTAAAATAATTTGTTATGATGATGTGTGATCATAAGATGATGTAGCATAAGAGGCTGTTACTAATCTGTCCTTTGGACCAATTTAATATTTTGCCTCGACAATTTTCTTAAGTAGTTATTTAGAAATTACCGTCATCTTTAGGCTTCAGTTGTAATAAGAAATGATCGCTGTTTTTGTCTGTTAGATCAGAAGTGTGCATTCTTGGCTTTGTGGCTCACTTATTACTCTAATCCAGTGGGGTGGGGGGCGTGGACATCTTATTGTAATCCAAAGGGGGGCCCAGAAGAAAATCTTTGGGAACCACTGCTCTATTCAATCTTGCCCTAGGTTCTTTTTTTGTGTGTTATTCTTATTTTATGTGACAGCATAAAAGACATGGTTCTTATCTTTCCTATAGAAGTCTGAGCATGAGCCTTGGGAACTACGAATCTAGCTCCACTCCTTTTCTTTATGGGGTTCCACAGGGCTCAGTGTTAGGATGCCTTATTTTTTCCTTATACTTGCTGCCCCTGGGATCCATAATAAGACGGCATTGCATCTCATCATTTTTTTATGCTGATGATAGTCAGATATATGTTCCTATTAAAAAGAAAAAGGCCCTTTTCCCTTTCACCACTACTGGCATGCCTTAAAGACATTAATGCCTAGTTGGAGCTTAACTTTTCTGAATGAATAGCTCTGTGAGCTCCATAAAAACGGTTTGTTTTACTATAAGTTTTAGATATTATCTGTGTCACCTGTGACTTCATTTTTGACCTGACAACTTCCACACCAAAGAGCAGGGGTGGGCAAGTCCAGTTCCTGGGGGTCGGTATCCTGCAAATTTTAGATCTAACCTTGGTCCAACAAACTTGAATCAAATGGCTGACTTACTCCCTCAGTATGGAGCCAGTTCCTCTAGAATCCTCTCAATCATCTCATTGTTTGATTCAGGTGTGTTCAACCAAAGGCACATCTAAAAGCTGCAGGATACTGGCCCTCAGGAACTGGAATTGCCCACCCCTGCCATAGAGTGTTGTGGGAAGCACATTCTGGTATAGCTTTAATTTATGCATTGGTTGGAAAAAGATTACTACTCAGGTTAAAGGGCACTAATCTAGGCCAAACAAAACAAATGCAGTTTGTGACTTTTTTTAGCGCATTTGTTTTAGTCTTTTCTTCATTATTTTTGTACAGTGTCCTGCCAATACATAAGAAATGTGTCCCTCATGCATGTCCCTCTTCATTTTTCTAGGACCAGTACCTGGATAAGTTTTTCGCCTTGGTGCATGCCCTGGATGAGCATGTGTTTCCGGTCAGGATTGGAGATATGCGCATCATGGAAAACAATCTTGAGACTGAGCTGAAGTCCAGCATCGCCGCGCTAAACTCGGCACAGCTGGAGCCGGTGGTTCGATTCCTTCACCTTCTACTTGACAAGTTGGTGTTGCTCGTAGTTCGACCGCCAGTCATCGCTGGACAGATTGGTATGATTCTGGATTACTCTGTCTAAAAAAGAAAGAGCACTGAAAGAGGTGGAAAATAATGAATTTGATATATTATTCTATTCCCGTGCATTCAGTTTTACAGTAAAAACCTTTATCTTTGTCTGTTTCAGTGAATCTAGGTCAGGCATCCTTTGAGGTGATGGCATCTGTTGTGAACCGGCTTCACAAGTATCTGGACACCAGCCAGGACATGCACGGTCGCAACAGCTTGCTGTCCTCTTACATCCACTATGTCTTCCGCTTACCCAGCACTGATCCCAACTCACCATCACCAGGTAACAGTCAACACTTTTAAAACTAATTTTACTTATTCCCAATCTTTTTTTTTTTCTAACCTTTTTTTCATCAACCATATTGATTTTTCTTAATGCATGTATTAATTTCTCTTCCATTTCTTTTTTTTTTATTTTTATTTTTTACCTTATGACCTTTTTTTTTTTTACTTCCACCTTTATTTTGTCCTCTTCGCGCCCAACACAGCCTCCACTTCATCTTTAACAGGTAGCTATGATCTATTGCTTTAAGGTATAAGATGCAGGATTTTGAACATAGATATCAGTGGTCTCTTCACATGTTTTTTCATCCTCACGTATTATCCGCATGTTAGGTTGATTGTGCTTTTTAGGTCAGGATCGGCTTAGAGAAAGAAATAATACAATCACTTTCTCATTATTCTCTTTATTGTCTCTGATTCATATCTGCCATAGAAAAATGTGCCTTAAATTAATTGTAAAAGTTTTTTATTTAATTTAAAAACATATTTTATTGAGAAATGACTGAGATCAATGTAAATTCAAGTAAAGAAAAGTATGAAGTATAAAGCACTTTCTATACCGGTTGACTTATGACGTCTTTGTCTTTGTGCTATGTCCCAGGTCCTGGGGGGTTGGGAGGTTCAGTTCACTATGCCACCATGGCTCGCTCGGCGGTCAGACCAGCCAGCCTTAACCTCAGTCGCTCCCGCAGCCTGAGCAACAGTAACCCTGACATTTCCGGTACGCCCACATCTCCCGATGACGAGGTTCGCTCTATAATTGGAAGCAAGGTAAGAGAGTCAAAATTTATTTTTTAGATCTTTCATCTCTCAAGTTCGAAAGATGTAAATGGATCATAAAGGCCCCCTCACTAAAAGTGTCATTTTGCCACCAGTTTGGACAATTTCAGCAGCATAGATATGTTTTTGGATTCTTAAACTAATGACCCATTTGGCTTGTCCCCTCGGCTGATTGATCCTAGATACTATATGTAATTTATTTTTTTTATTTTTTTTTTTTTATCTAGAAACTCATTGATTTGTAAAGTAGTCTGATTTCAGTAAAGTAGGTGAAAAGGATCTGTGCTTCTTAAAATACATAACACAGAGGCCTCCATGTGTCTTTTGACCCAGTGTGGATTTTATTAACATGTGAAATATATAACCAATGCGTAAAAATAAAATTGGACATCCTCTATCTCTGTTTACCTCTTCCCACAAAACCTCGAATGAGTTAATGCTATCAGCGACATAAATTCAAAGCTGTGGTTCCATTCATTTTATTGGATTTTTTTGTCTTTTATTTCATGTTATTTATCTGTTGTCATTCAACTTGTATGATTTGGTATTTCCCACGTAAAACATTTTTTATTTAACTCAGATAATCCATGAGCAGTGAGTGAATGACTGAATGTGTTTTTTTTACGCATTTCATTGTTCTAACCTTAATATGATGGATGCAGCCCTTTACTGATGAATGCCCCACTTTCTGTTTATATTTAACAAAGCCTCTTTTTTGTACACACATATTGAAAGGGATATGAAGAAGTTTTCAACCTTGCTGCTCTGTGGTGATGATTTGAATCTTAACTTATTGAAAGCTAACCTTTTTGGGAGGCCTTTGGGATCTTCCAGAAGTCATGATTCTAAACCGCTTTAACTTGTCATTATTCCTTCCCTCCTCCTTCCCCCCCGTGCTGCTCGCTTGTTTCCTTGCTTCCTGCCTGCCTTGTGTCCTTTGACCTTGGCACCCATAGGGCTTAGACCGCTCCAACTCGTGGGTGCACACCATGGGCTGTAGTGCCCCCTGGGGATCCAGCCCTGGGTCCGCTCCAGAAACCATGCAGGTGGTTTTATGAATGCCCCGTCCTTCACTTTACCTCACTGCAAGAACAACCTTATTCACACTGAATGAATACTGGTATACTTGAAGTTTTGGTCTAACATCATTTCTTATACTCACAAAGAAGTGTTAATGTGCATTTTGTAGTGGTTACTCTGTTGCTAATAATTGTCATTAAAGTACTAGCAAATTAAGTGTTCTTAAGCCATTTTTTCTGACAAAGTCAACCACTATTTACTAAATGTAAGAAAAAATTAAAATGTTTTAAGGTCCAAAAGTACCATAAATCAATAAATAAATAAATCACTTAATGATCGGAAACAGATCAGTTATTTATATAGGGCCAATTCACAACATAATGTAAACTCAGGGCACTTTACAGAGGATATTCAATCTGATCAAACAGACTGGTTAAAGGTTTTTATCTAAGGAAAACCAGTGGTTTCCATGGAGTCATAGTCTTTGCAGGTCGAGCTCTTCCTAGATGAGCATGTGGTGACCTTAGATATTCGCTTGCATTGTGTCATTGACTCTACAGCAACCCCTCACACTGAGCATGCATGCAGCAGCAGTGGGGGGAAAAAAACTCCTTTTTAACCAGAAGATTATTATGCAGCCTACTAGGTTTCTTTAAAAAAGTTGAATATGAGTTGTTAATGTTTGACCTCGTCTTTTTCTTGTTCAAGAAAACACTATACATTTATCCAAGAAGAAAATATATATATAAAAAAAATGTTGCTTGCGTCCTGTTTGCCAATGTGGCTCTGGAAATAGTTGTGCTAGAGGTAGACGATAGCCCAAAAGATTTGCTTTCACTTAATAAAAGAAAAAAAATGCATTGTATTTATTGATTTATTCAATTCTGTCCAGATTTTGTTTATTTCCCATTTAAAGTTTAAAAAAGGATGTTAAAAAAAGAGAATATTACTACAATTAATGTAGATTTACGACTCTTTCTGAAAAGTTTGTCTCAATAGACGTTCATATCAGTGGGTATCACTAATGAACTTTTTTTAAACTTATTTGAACAGAAAAAAAAGGTACACTTAAATGGTAACCCTATTCAAACATAGCCTTTAAAAATAGGACAGCCCTGCCACCAACCTTACTTAGCTTGGCCATGAAAGCTTGAGAGGCTGTCCTTTACTGTACCTACATTACCCAGAATGCTTTGTGGTTCTGATTCATAGTTAAGCTAAATTTTATTGGATGTTTTTTTTCTATTGAAATTGATCA
The DNA here is from genome assembly GCF_000732505.1 of Cyprinodon variegatus. Lineage (NCBI taxonomy): Eukaryota > Metazoa > Chordata > Actinopteri > Cyprinodontiformes > Cyprinodontidae > Cyprinodon > Cyprinodon variegatus. The sequence goes on along the minus strand of NW_015151935.1, from coordinate 7,864 downwards.
GATTCTACTGCAATGCTTCTGGTTATTGGTTTATTGCCTTAATGCTACATAAATACTGTTATGTTTAGTTAATGAATTTCAAAATGAACACATTAAGTGTTATATCTTTATTTGTTTACTGTAGCCAAAATGTATTTCTTCTAACATTTCAACTTTAACTAACTCAATAAATTATTCCACGATCTATTTATTTAGGAAAGTGTGGTACTTTTGGAACTCCATTCCAAAGCCTTATAAAATGTTAAAAATGTCCTTAAAAGACCAAACCTTCTGAGTATTACAGCATTCTCCTAAACCTTAGATCACAATCCTTCCATGATTTGACTCATGGGAGTCACAGTCGCCTCCATGACCTCTCTTCATCCTAAGCCTTGTTCAGAAAAGGCAGTAACATGAGTTTCTTAGTGATCCAGCTAGATATGCATGGGACTTTTAAACAAATGGCAACCTTTAAGACGATCACTACATTAACAGATAATAGCAATATAGATCATCTTAGCTATAAAATCATCCCGGTTAGCTCCTCACTGGCTATATAAAACTTATTTGGTAGTAACGGTTTGTTATTACTGCAGGGGCCTTACAAAGTCTTAGAAATACAGAGTTTTCTCATTTTTTTCAGTCGGGATATGGGAAAGAAATGCATACAAATATGTTTGAGTGCTCTAATTAATTCCTTTGGATATTGTCTAAAACAGTACTTACAAAATGACAGCATGCACCCTAGGGGGGCTGGAAGAAATTGATTGGATAAATTACATACTTTGAGAGGTATTGTTTTTCTTTTTTTAATAGCAATGTAAAATTCTGTTATGCAGTAAGATAATCATTTAAAGACGAGGAGGCTCAGAGGGGCAAGAGCCTTCTCTATCGCTGTTCCTCTTTTATGGAATAACCTCCCGATGCACATTAGGGAGGCTCCTTCGATGCCAGAATTTGGAACCACTGGTCTAAATGATAAATTAAAACTTATGTTGAAAAAGAGTTTTTACATCAATACTAAAGTAATAATTATGGTGATGGTTACACATGAAAAATTGGCTTTAATGTTTTACATATTAGTGTTATTTTTAAGCTATTTACTGTAAACATATTGCTAAATTATGAATCAATCAGGAATCAGAATCAGTGAAAATAAAAAGAGTGGAGCGACTGCTTATTCATCCACATAACTATTATAAATCAGTTTTAACCTGTATTAAACTTTTTGTACGTGTAATCTCTGACTGGCTAATTCAGGTGGGGGGGACTTGATAAACTACCCATTTAAAATTTTTCAACGTACTGATAGCAATGTTACATTTATTGTGAAACCTGTAAAAATGGATCACTGAAGACTCTTGTTGCTGCCATAATGAAAAAGGTTTCAACACTCTATGCTTTTCTCATCTAATGTCTCCCTTTTTCTTCTTCGACTTGCATGAAAGTCATCGTGATTCAGACACCTAAATACCACTTTTGACTAGATTGTAGATTTCGTTAGAATTATTGATAGTGCTCATTATTAAACAGACATAATGTGCCAAGTGTAAAGATTTCATAAACATTACTCTTTGGTGGGGAAGAATAAAAAAGACTAGTGCTGTCATTTGTTTCATTTTTCATGCAAGCTTTTTTATTTTTTCCTGTTCTGTCGTCTTTTCCTTCTCATTCGCTCAGCTAGGTCACTTGCATGTCTCTTCACATTTTCTATCCGCTCTATCTCTTAAGATGTGTGTACTTGTGAGTGTGAATGTGGATCAACCCATGTGAGCTCCTTGCCACACATTTTTATTTGATATTGTGCCATGTTTCATTTTGACTATTCACGACGTAAGCATTGTTACTTAAAAACACACATGCAGCTACCAAGGTGGCATTGATTGTTTAAAAAATATAAATACTCAGTGCCTTAGAAAACTAATCATACCCCTCTAACTTTTTTATAATTTTATTTTGCACAACCACAAATATCATTATAGTTAATTAAGATGTTATAGATGGAATAAAACATGCATAATTGCAAAGTGGAAACATAACTCCTGGTATCCATCTATATTCATCCTCCTTTACTCCCATATCCTAAAATAAAACCTAGTGCAAGCAGCTGCCTGTAGAAGTCACCAAAATTGTTATTCCAGTATAAATTCATCTGTTCTTCTAAGGCCTTTGGGGTCTTTCAGAAACAAATAATGAACAAACAGCCTGGCAAAGAACAGGAGACCTGGCTAACAGTTCAGTACAAAGCATTGGACTATTTTAAAGGGGAGTTATTGAAATAAGATTAAAGCACAATATATCAAGCTTTGGCCATCTTTATAAACCATAATCTCAAACTCAGAAAAAAAGAGACAACTGCTTATCGATGTTGGCTGGTTAATGTAGCCACAAACGCTATGAAGGAAAGGCATTTATGGGGAAAAAAAAAAACATTCAACAGGCCCATCTTCACTCTTTGTAGAAGCGTTAATAATCCTATCCAAGTTGGTTATTTAATAACTCCCAACTGTGTGATATACTATCAGAGGGCCATAACAAATCAGTTTTGTAATTGTCTAAAGCTATATAGAGGAGCCAGGGAATATGTAGTCGTCTCTTTATATGAAACCAAGACTCCAGCAGAATGCTGTGTGAAAACATTTAACAAAATGTCCAAAACAATGATATCTCTTTCCAAAGTCAAGGTGTAACAATTTAGAAAGAACAACCCTGAATTTGTTCCTTGGGATTAAAAGCTGATTTTATTTTGGGGATCTAAGTGCTAAATTTGGAGTATGTGGTTTTGAACGCTGCACATCACTCTAAAAAACACCATCATTCTGTTCTTCTCAGAGCCTTTCTTTGGGGACAGGGACGCTAACCAGGGTTTATAGAGAGTGGGATATAGATACATATGGAGCAGTCCTTGAAGAAAACCTTTTAGAGGTTGAAACTGACAGTAGCCCCAAACATGCGGCCAAAGCTGTGGTGGAATGCTTAGAGTCAGACGTCTCCAATGATAGAGTTGCAACCCTTGGCGAACCGGAGTCCTGAAATTTTAGTTTCAATTATCTTTTTTGGTTGAAAGTTGTCTTTAAACAGTCATAAACATGAATCAATCGTGTAGCAAATTGATAAAATAATTCATTTCAATCAGAATTACATCCATTCAGTGAGCATGCAACACATTCCTGATTTTTTAACCCGAAAATATTATGATAGTCAATTATTCTTTTGCTTCCACTTTACAACTATGTCCTACTTAGTGTTGGTTGGCCACAAAGAAAATAAACTTTAGTTTACAAATTTAATTTTGTGGTTATAACATAAAATGTTTAAAAGTGTAAGGAGTATGAATACTTTTGTAAAGCACTGTTACAATAAAACTTCTCTAGCTATTGTAGGACGTGTTTGTCTTTTTTATGTTTTCATTCTTGTAAATCCCTGTAGGGATGCAGAATGGTGCATCATGACAATGCAACACTTAAAAAGTCTGCCTTGTTTGCAGCCATTTTGCATTTCCACCGTAGGGTATTCAAGCCGATATTCTGCTAGCTTAGTGGCACAACATTTAGCTGTTGTGGTCCCATCTTGTGTTTTGTTTTGTGTCCTCATGTATGAAAAGCAACACAATCACAAATGTGTGTTTTTGTGCATGTATATGTGGGGAATCCGTGCCTTTAGCACACGGTCCCTGTGGCCCACGTGCTGAGGAATAGCCCCACACTTTTGTTGCTCCTCCACTAACCTTGCTGTCACCGTTCCATTCATCCCACTCATAGGCCATGGAGCGCTGTGGCAATCGCATGTCTTCGCACACTGAGAGCGCCAGTTTCTTGCAAACTTTAACAGGACGGTTACCCACTAAAAAGGTAGAGCCACTTGCACTGGGGGAGGAGCCGACCCCGCACTCCTCTTCTTCGCCTCCTCACCCGTTCTGTCTGTGGATTCTGTGTGCTTCTGTATTGGTTGATGTTGTATTTGGTTTTTGTGTTGGTTTGTTGAATGCTGTATATCACAATTTTTGCCTCTTTCTCAGAGATTCTGATTGTATTCTCATTTCTTATTTTTCAGTTTGGCTAAGGCTGACTGTGAGGTCACTTTGTCTGGAAAGTCTTCCCAATCACAGGAAAATCTCAGCACTGCTTTATTTTTTCCTCCAATATATGAATAGAACATTTCTATTCTAAAACCCTTTTTTGCTTAAAAATGTTGTTTTTTCTGCTTAAGCTTGCATTTAATCCTTAATATTTTTACAATCCTGACCAGCAGACTAGCTATTGTTAGATCTGATTTACTTAACAAATTTAGGGAAGACTTTCTAGGCAAAAGTTAGTGCATTTGCTAGACTATGCTGAATGAAGTTGATGTTAAATATTATTTAATATCGGAAGTTTAGTTATAGCCTTTTAAAGAAGAAAATATCTATTTTAGTTATTTATGTTACAATGGGGGAAAAAATGGCATAAATGCATTTTCAGGTTTCAAAATGATTTAAATAATTATAAACTAAACAGACCAAATCCTATGTGTAAACCACACTGTCATTATTCTTTGATTGTTTAATGTTACGGTTTAAAACCTGTTTTCTGCACTGGAGCACTAAACATAATTCTGCTTTTATTACAGGTTAATACTCAGGGTCACTCTGGATTATTTCTTTGCAATTTATTTTACAGTCAGAATGTAGTTTTCCTATTAAGCGCTAATCTGGGTCTTTGCAAAATGTACAAAAAGTTGTTTTTTGCATACATTTTAAATTTTTATTTTAAATGTATTTTAACATATACTTTAATATATACTTTTATTATTAATACTTTTAGTCACCTCACCTGTTTTCCTCTTGCTCTAGTGCTTGTTGTGTCCCTCTTTCTACACATCTCTCCATCTCGCGATCTTTACGTTTTAAATTTGCTACCCAGCTTTTTCACGAGGAATTGGCCCTACAGTGGGTGGTGAGCAGTGGGAGTGTTCGGGAGGGAGCTCTGCAACAGGCCTGGTTTTTCTTTGAGCTAATGGTAGGAGGTGTTTTGCACATTTTTATCATCTGCTGCTTATTTTTTTTATTATCTTTTCAAAAACATGATAACTTCATATTTTTTATCTAATTTAAAACCTTCACTGCAGGTAAAGAGCATTATCCACCACCTTTACTTCACTGAGCGCTTGGAGTCACCAAGGAAAAACCGATTTCCTGAGCGCTTTATGGATGACATTACAGCGCTGGTCAGCACAATTGCTGGAGACATCGTTTCTCGTTTCCAGAAGGTAAATAAAGACCAATTAAAGTTTCTTAACATCTCAGCTATCGACTTTGGAGTATGTTTAAAAAAATTAAAATAAAGAAAAATATTATTTTCTACTTTTTTGTATTTGCCTTTTGAAATCAAATTTAATAACACCTCTTATGTGTGTTTAGCTTTCATTTGTATTCAAATAACTTTTATGCATTAAATGAAAATCAATTTTTTTATACCTGTCAGGATCTGGAGTTGGTGGAGAGGATTAACACAAGTCTGGCTTTCTTCCTCAATGATCTGCTGTCAGTCATGGACCGAGGCTTTGTCTTCACATTAATCAAGACATATTGGAAACAGGTGCCTTTTTTCTACTGTCCGTCCATTCAATACATCTATACATTCAGGAATTGTCTATCTGTCTCTTTATCTGTTCTCCCATCTTTATAGTTATTCTTTTAATTTTCCTTTATCAATTCATTCTTCCATCAATCAAACTTTCTTTTCTTTTTCTCTTTTTCAAGTTAAAGCCTGAGAATAGTAGAAATAGTAAAAAATTAGTAAACTTAAATATTTTTTTTTAAGGGAAAGCAAAAAAAGACCAATAAATCTGAAATGGGAATTAAGAAACTTATATAAGTCTGATATGAAAGCTGTCATGAAATACTGATGCATAAGGACCCTGCTTAAGTTGTACTAATTCAGAATATGACATTTTAAGAAAGATAAAAAAAAAAAAAAAAACTAGAACTGCCTTTTCTGTGAATGTTCTAAAAGATGCGTAAAGTATGTTTTGGTTTTTTAGGGCTTTTGCCCACATGCAGAGCACACTCAGGAGAACGGATTCAGGTTAACAAGAAAAAAAAAGGGGGAAAAGGTAACGGGAGCGGGCAGCAGCTTCAGCTGGGCTCCAGCTGGAAGATGTTCGGAGGCGAGGATGTGGTTTAACTGTAGGGCAGACCGAGGAAGGTTATACGTCTGCAATGGTGCAATTACTTCTGTGTGCTGCAACACTTAACACTCATTCAGAAAGAAAACCGCCTGGGAAGTGATGGAGGAAGATCCAGTTAGGCAAGCAGCTGACAATGGTGCCGGACCGGCAGGAGGACTGGCATTTTTCGCTGCACATGTTTCAACTATTTTTGTCTAAAATAAGATTTTCCTGTACAGCAAAGTTTACACACTGGATCTCTTCTTTCTATGCTTAGGTTTCGACAAAGCTTTACGCATTGCAGAACCCAACTTTGGAGTCTTTACGGCTTGATTTTCTACGAATAGTTTGCAGTCATGAACACTACGTCACCCTGAATCTGCCCTGCAGTCTGCTAACTCCACCTGCTTCGCCTTCTCCATCAGTATCCTCAGCAACCTCACAGGTCAGTCAGAAGTCATCACATAACAATTATTAGATATTTCACAAACTTCTGTTGTTTTAGTTGTAGTCAAAATGGTCATAAATCATACAATAATGTTTTCTTTTATTTAAAAACAGAGCTCTGGGTTTTCCACTCACGTCCAGGACCAAAAAATAGCCAACATGTTTGAGCTTTCCATCCCATTCCGAGAGCAGCATTATCTTGCTGGGCTTGTGCTGTCTGAGCTGTCTGTATTACTGGACCCAGATAATGAAGGGTTAGTTTGTTTTGCAGGATGATTCAAAAGTAAATAAACAGATTCTGATTAGAATGAAGATGGAAATACTGCATTTTCTTATCCTGCTTTTATAACCGTTTGACTGCAGAATGTTTGGTCTACATAAGAAGGTGGTAAGCGTTGTTCACAACCTCTTGTCGAGCCATGACTCTGACCCTCGTTATGCTGACCCGGAGGTCAAGGCTCGGGTCGCCATGCTCTACCTGCCTCTTATTGGGATTGTTATGGAGACCCTGCCGCAGCTTCATGACTTCACAGGTAAAATTGAGGAACTTATTTTTAAAATCAATTTAACCGATGATGCCACGGTTGGTTTAGGAACACACACACCACCGGAGGCTGTGATGTGTGGGGGGGTGTGTGTACCTGTCTAGCCCTCAGAGTGAGGACCATTTTCCCAATTTTAACATCAAACTGAGGACCAGTTGTTGCCAAGTGTGGACATGTCCTTATGTGCTATTTTCCTAACGGTTAGGTTTAGGGCTAAGGTGTCAATTGGGTTAGATGTTAAGAAACAAGTCGTTTATTTGGAACCCCTATAACGTCATCAGTGAAACCTTAATGCCAGTTTGGACATGTAGCAAAAAGTGCAATTTGAACTTAAGAGGTGTGCTGGTATGTCTTCTGCATTCAGTTACCATGTTGATGTAGGATTTTACTTTATCCTAACAAAACTAGGAATATTCTCCTATTAAGAAGAGAGAATACAGTTGGAATTTATAGTAGTTAGATGAGTAAAAAGCTGTCCATAAGGAAAATTTGAATCATTTCACTCTACCTTTTATCCAACTTAATGAAGCGGGTTGGAATCTAATGTGACTAATAGCAAATATGGAAAGAATTTCCAACATAAGTATTTCAACTGCTTCTTTTGGACTTCACATAGCAACTTTACCTTGCACCCTTTAAGATTATCAGTTAAGCTTCAAAGGATGGTGACCTGTAACATGTTCAAGCTAATCTGTAACCGCCATTATTTCTTATCTGGTGTCTTTTGCTATTTTTAAACTTGTGTA
>NW_015151934.1:146087-148304 GCF_000732505.1 Cyprinodon variegatus | reverse complement strand
GTTTGACCGCAGTTGCGGCGGGCGACGCCCCCAGAGTTCCTAGAGAATGAGCGGAGCGGGCGCCAGCCGACGCCGAGCAGCAACAGAGTCCAGAAGGGAAATCCAAGGCCGAAGTCAGAAGACAGTTCCAGGTTCAGAAGCCGGTAGAATCCAAGAACAGATATGACAAACAGAGCAGAAAGGGTCAAGGCAAAACTCGAGATCCTCAGGGCAGAAACTGTTAAAAAACAGGAAAACAGACAGACTAAAGAACACTAGGAAACGTCTCACCAAAACACACGAATAACCTGGAACTGATGGGAGGCAAACACACAACATAAATAGTAGAGGAACCAGGTGGAAATGATCGGCGATAATCAGCCATAAAACCAATTAGACAGGGGAGCAAGGAGCAAAGGAAAAAACCTAGATCATGACAAACAATCAGAAAATAGTTTTAAGTGGAATAGACAAGGATCAGTGAGTACCAGAGAAGGAGAGAAAAAGATACAGAATTTAAGAAAGGACTTTTATGGAGAAGAACACAAAGAAAGAGGGCAGAGGGAGGAAAATAATATGTTATCTCAGAGAAAGATATAAGAGGCGATAAAAGAAGATTTTGGAAGCAATAACAAAAGGAGTCACAAGAATGCAGAAAAATAGCACAGGATAGTCATCATAGTGTAGATATCCTGCCAGAGTCCAGCAGATTCAGATTTTTAAGAGCCATGGATTAGTAGGCAGCAAGGCTGTGTAATTAAGTTGCAAAATTTATCACTATATTACCTTATCATGACAGGAGCTCTATTTTACCCTATCATGTCAGCTATCAACAAGTAGTCATAAGAATTATTTGTACCTACTTGATAAATGACAAGTGAAAAAAAAAGATTTTTTTATTGTAACCCTAGCCCTACTTAAACTTAACCTTTTACCTTTGAAAGTAGGTCAGCTCTATTACCAAGCTTCCTCATTAGCTGTGAGGTTGAGAGGCTAGATCGTTATATCTGCCTATATATCCCAGAATATATAATTCAGTGGAATTATAAAAAGAAATATTGGAAATGATTATATACTGATAGTGACAGGTTGTCTATTGGGATATATAAATTGTGATATATATATATATATATATACCCAGCCCTGGTATCTTTTGTTCGGTACAAATTCTAATGCAGTACAACATAATGCACTTTTACTACTAATGTCATATTTGTTCATGCTTTTTTTTTTCATTTAAATAGAGGCATGCATAACATTTACACCAGTGCTTAAAGTTTAAATGGCTGTTTCTGTACTGACCCTCGCCCAGAACTTGTTTTGAGCATGTAAGTTAAATATTTTTGACCTTACATATGAGTATATGTTGAAACGAATGTTGAAACTCTCAGTTTCAGAGGGTTGTCAATTCCTGATTCCATATTTCACACAGTGGGTAGCACTGCCGTCTTGTAGCAAGAAGGTTCCGGGTTTGATTCACGGAGTGTGGTATTTCTGCATTGAGTTTGCATGTTCTCCCTGTGCATGCATGGGTTCTCTTTGGGTACTCTCGCTTCCTCCCACAGTCCAAAAACATGACTGTTAGTTTAACTGACTTCTCTAAATTCTCCTTAAGTGTGATTGTGTGCCTGAATAGTTGTTTGTCTCTGTGTTGCCTTAAAATTTTCAGTAAAATCCTGTTTGTGTCTATGAAAAACAAGTACACTTTACTTAATTCGTTTACATAAACCTAACTTACAACTTGGATGTAATGAAATAAATGTCACTTAACATCTTCTTAATTGTTGTGTCTAATGGAAAGTAAAATTTACTTGATAATGGCAAGCCTGTGTTAGTTTATATTGCAGCATTACATTTTACTTAAATCATTTGTCTGCAAATACTTATATATTATATTTTTTAGGTAAATTTTATGAGTTGTTTTTTTCAGTGTACTTTCAAAACAGATCAAACCTCTAAAAGAAAACGTGTATAAAATCCCAGAAAATTTGTAAAAATAGACATAGTTAAACATATGTTTAACTGGACCAGTATTAAGTTCTGTTGGATCCTGAGGCTTGCCCACCAGAGGGCGCCGAGGATCCTCTTCTGTTTTTTGTTTTCTGTTAGGGACTGGGGTTACTGTTGGGATCTGGGGATGTACCACCTTTCTCCAGCAGAGTGCTCCTGGGCTGGAGCCCTCCAGCACACCTGGAGCTCGTCTGCTCATCAGGAACCCTCCCTACATAAGCAGCTGCC
>NW_015151934.1:144564-146014 GCF_000732505.1 Cyprinodon variegatus | reverse complement strand
GAGGAGACCACCGACTGTGGCTCCACATCAGGAATGGAGGAGACCACCGACTGTGTCTCCACATCAGGAACAATCGGACCACCGACTGTGGCTCCCAATCCAGCATGGGGGAAACTGCCCATGGCAGCAAAAGTTCAGTCTCTGAGGAGGCTGTTGATGCTCGCAGAGGGCTCCTTGCGGTCAGTGGCGCCTGTAGAGAGGTCCTAGGAGGGGTAAAACCACATCCTTCGAAATCTGAAATCTCTTTAAAGTTCTGCTCAGGGGTCTCTGGACAGCACAGAGCTAACTCAGGGGTCTCTAGACGGCACAGAGCTAATTCAGGGGTCTCTGGACGGTACAGAGCTAACTCAGGGGTCTCTGGACGGCACAGAGCTAACTCAGGGGTCTCTAGACAGCACAAAGCTAACTCAGGGGTCTCTAGATGGCACAAAGCTTACTCAGGGGTCTTTAGACGGCTAAGAATCGGCTCGGGAGTCTCTTGGCTGCTTGGAGCAGGTTCAGGGGTCTCTAAACGGCACGGAGTTGACTCAGGGGTTTCAAAACTGCACAGAACTGTCTCAAGACAGCTCACGGCTGGCTCAGGGGTCTTTAGACGGCTCAGAACTGGCTCAGGGGTCTCTAGACGGCTCAGAGATGGTTCAGGGGTCTCTAGATGACTCACAGCGGGCTTACGGCGATGCTGTCTCTTATGTCGGAGAGTCTTAGAAGCTGGGCTAATGGGTTCACAGACTGATTCAGGAGTCGAACTATCTGGTGTGCAAGTGGGTTCAGGTGCTGGTTTAGCTGGATTGCTAACAGGTTTAGGAGTTGGATTAACTGGTTCGTGGACTGGTTTAGAAAAAGCGGCTAACTGGTGTGCTAATGGATTCAGAGGCTAAACTAACTGGTTGGTAGGGAGATGAATGAGGTGGCATAAAGGGGAAGAGATTCTCTCTATCCCAATAGAAAAAGTTCCAGAGGTCCGACTCTTGGATCTGGGGAGCTCTAACTGTAGAAGGTGAGTATAATGGACTTATTCTAAGCTTCTTGGTGGATGGTGCTAACTGACGATCATGTAAGTGGTGGCAGAAACTGACCTGACGAAGAGACAGACTGAACAAGGCTGTACAGAGCTGTACTGGGCAGGACTGCGCTGGACTGCACTGGGCTGGACTGGACTGAACAGGACTGGACTGGACTGGGCTGAACTGGGCTGAGCTAGGTTGAACTGGTTTCATAGATCTGGGCTTGGCTCTGGCTCGTAGTCTGTGATCTTGATATATGGCTATACAAATGACCTCTTCCATGGTTGCAGGTTCATCTATAGTTGCAAGTTTGATTCTGATTTCTTTATTTAATGCGTTTTTGTAGATGTTCTTTAGCATGGCATCACTCCAGCCAGAAGCAGCGGCTCTGACCTGGAAGTCAATCGAAAATTCCTCTACGGTTCTATTTCCTTGTGTGAATTTGG
>NW_015151934.1:142532-143936 GCF_000732505.1 Cyprinodon variegatus | reverse complement strand
AGTGGTTGAGTTCGGATCATAATGTTGACCCATATGCTTGGAAAAAATATGAGTTTAATGTAGGAGCTTTTATTTTGAAGGGTCCCTGGAGTCGTATTTTGAAAGTCTATCAGGGTTGGGTGTGAAGGGAAGGGTCCTGGCCAGTAGTCATATTGTATCCACTTCCAAATGTTAAATCAGTTTTGTCTCCCTCCATTAGATTAAAATGTGCTGTTTAAAGTGGCAGAGGTAAAATCCCTTTGAAGCTTGGTTACCTTGACAACGCTTAATAAGCCTGTCAGTGAAAGAGAGAAAAGCGCTTCACTTTCGTTCCTTTCCTCTCAGGCTTTTTTGAATGGGAAAATCAACTATGAACAAACGAGTGCTGAAGACAAACCGCAAATGGTATCTAAAAAAATTCTTTCAGTCCAAGCGACAGCTATCCTTTGTCTCCGATTGGGGTAACTTTCATGGCTGTAGCTCATTCACAACCTTAATAGGAAAGAGAAATAAAAAGGTTTGTCACACCTGCTGGTCTCATTAAATAACATGCATCTCAATGGTAGAGCTGAGCTCTCAAAAGCAAAACTTCCCCTCCGAACAATCGAGCGGGGAGCCAAAACCGTAAAAGGTATTAAAAAAATTATTACACTGTTGGTGTCAGCCATCCTTTGGCTTCGACTGTGCCAACTTTTATGTTTCTTCTAAAAACTATTTGGCCATGGTGACGATGTAAAAAAAAAAAATTTCTGAGTATGAGGATTTTTCTCAGAATCAACATTTTCCTATGCCCTAACAAGTCAGCTAAACAGCTTTACCATAAGTGATATTCAAAGAAATCCTTCAATGTGAGTGCTAGAAGCGTCTGGAGAGGGTGTATACCACGTTTCATGTTAGTACATCAAATGGTTAAGAAATAGGAGCGATACGAAAATACGTATCGTTTTGGATTTTGTCTGTGATTTTTTGAAAATCTCTCATTGGATATCTATTGGGGAAGTGTGGACTAATTCGTGGTCTGGGCCAAGCTGTCGGAAAACTGTAAATGCCACACAAATTAGGGTTACATTTCCTGAGTCCTGACAAAAATCCCTACGTTTTGATGCAAAATTTATTTCATTTGAGTGAAAAATTAGGGAGTGAGAAGAATTTGTTCGAAAAAACCAGAACAGCTCAAAAGCTAGAGCACGCACTCTAGCAGTTGAAGATTTCCGTCCATAGACTTCCATTATTAACTTGAAAATCTTAAAATTTTCTTTTAAGGTTTGAAGCTTCACTGAAGCAAAACTGTAAAAGTTAGCAGAAAGCCGAGTTAAACAGTAATAGCAGAAAGATACAGAAACATTTTAAAAGTTGAATGGTGTTTCTAGCTGAAAGTATGCTGAAGTGGTTAAAGGTAAAAGATGAAGGTTTAGCTGAATTTTG
>NW_015151934.1:131912-142045 GCF_000732505.1 Cyprinodon variegatus | reverse complement strand
TTCTTGTTTCTTGACTTGAGTTCGCAGAATATCCTCTGGTTGCTGAAAAATCTGTGAGAACTTCTTCAGAGAAAATGGACCTCATCTGTTGGATCCTGGCAATATTGTATTTCCACTGATGGTTCTTCAATGGCCTCAATATCTGGTACATCAGGCTGAGGAGCAGCTTTGGCACAGGCATGGTTGTTACCATCAGACTCCTCACTTAACTTTGATTTGATGTTGAGTTGATGTATAGAAGGGCAGAAATGGGAGTTTAACTGTATTGTATAACATTTCAATTGTGACATCATTGGGAAAAGGATTTGGCTTGAAATTCCAAATCTTCAAATTCAATTCAAAATCACTTTCATGATCTTTGCTGGATTTTCCAGCTGGAAAGAATAGTGACTTTCCTTCTTTTAGTATCTTATTACATTGTGCATGAATATTTATAGAGACCTTCCTTCTTTCTAAGCTTGAGCTTCTCCCATAGCTTTTCAAAAAGTCCCTGCTTGTGTTTGATGCTTGCAAAAGTTGATCAAAGCAATCCTGTCTCTGTATGATGGAAGATAGATTGCTAGCTGAGCATCTTCCATTAGCAGGATGACCTCTTTGTCAATCTGTAAATAGAAAAGACATATATCTTTTAAATAAAGATGTAACATGACAATAAACAGGAAGCCAATAGGAGGAGAGAAATTAATCTAAAAAATTCTGTTACGGTAAATACAATTGTTTCCAGACAGCAAAACAATGTTTCTGTTTCAATGCTCTGTAAGGGAATATAATAACGGGAACCCCGCTAATAAATATGAAAATAATACTAATATGAATGAACTAAAAGTCAAAAAAGAAACACTATTATAAACGTGGGTAAGAGGGCCTGCTCCATCCTGAACACAGTTCAGGTGGAGGAGAAAAGACGACAGGAACAAAATGACATCAATGGGAGACAATGTTGCTCAGCATATAAATGACGCTGTTTCAGAAATGTATGGCTCCTTCTGTGACAGACTGCTGCACCTCAGGTGCAAATAGGAGCACCATCACAATGCTGTCAGACTTTACGGTATATAACCTAATTAGATGTCTACAAAAGAACATGAACATTTTGATCATGAGAAAAATGTTATGTACACCAAGCGCCCTGTTGTGACAATGTCACAGAACTACCATAATGCCAGTTTTCTCAATAAATAAATCAAAATAAAAAAAAAAGCTTGACCGAGCCTGATGCTCTGAAATTCCTCAGGGTAAAACATCAGCTTGGTGTGATCAAAAACCAAACGTTATAAATTAATTCCAAAAAAAGAAATGTAAAAACAATCCACCGGACTTTTAAAACGTTTGGCTTCCCTGGTAAAAAAAAAATGTGCTTTATTGTATTTCAAGTATATTCATATTTCCTATAGTTTACTGAAAATGTACTTAGACAAATTGTACTTTTTGTAAATATATAAAAAGTATACTAACATTACGCTTTCATGCTAATACTTTTAACACACTTTAACATAATTACACTATGTTANTTTTAGATAAAGACTGGGCTCCTGGATTGGCTGTTAAAATCCGGTTGCATCCACCAATTTAGTTATTTAGACAATTGCTACAAACAGTTATTTATCATCAACCAAAGAAGTTTTCTCTGTCCATTCAAATGTTAACCAAAGGAGGGTGGATCTGGCCTGAGTGATAAAATGTTTACTGTATAAAAAAACACACAAAAGACCACCGGTTAAAAAACTATGGTACCTTTACAACATAATAACCCCCATCACAATAAGATTCTATCTAATAACTAGAAGGAAGGAAATTTCCTGAAGTAAAGTTTGGAGGTGCCTGCCACTTGGTGCATACTCATGTGTGTGTAATATTTGGACTGCTTCCAGGACTTGTAGTGAAGCAGTCCACCGCAGCCTGACTCTTCAAACAAAGGGAGAAAATAAAATTGTGTTATTAATAGAAAAATATAGAACCTGTCTCTCGGTTGGGGGGATGAGGAGGAGGTGGGAGTGCATGGGTCCAGGGCAGCAAATATTCATTCTCTTTACATCTACATACACATGAGAATTAGATTGTCCTGCATTAATATGGATCAAAAACAAGTAGAGTTCAAACCTGCATGTTAAGGATGATTTATGTTTCATACTTTCAACTGACCGCACCAGGGGCTTGTGCATCTCAAAGAAGCAGATTCATTTATCCCACTAATGCACAATAGCTCCACTACTTCCTGAACTTCAGCCAGCTCCTTTGTTTACTTATTTCATTTCTGGACAAGCTAGTTAATCCAAGTGTGTCCAGCTGATTACTGAGGTCCTTCTATTTTTAGCCCTCTTCTGACTTCTGCCTGCTCCTTACTTTACTATTCTAAGTTGATTTTTCCTCTCTTATCTTGAACATTCTCTTACCATCAGTGTTCCTATGATCCTTCACTCTCAATCAGTCTTTCTATCTTCTTCCTCTCTCCTCTATTCTATTCTAATCTATTCTAAAACAGAGACATAATGTAATAACAATCCCTTCCAAAAACATTAGAATATATGAAATGAAAACTTACAGTTTAAAAGTTAAAATGGGATTTTTGTTTCACACACCTATTGGAGGTTGGTCATTTTTAGATGGGATACCAGTGGTGGAGCTAGACTTTTAAAACAGGGGTGGCAAGGTATTATTTTTGGAGGTCAATATATAAAGAGTTACACTACAAACAATAATATTATTCCACAAAATGTATATTGAATAAATTAAAGCAGTTTATTTCCCAAAATGTATACAATTATATACTTTACAATGTATCATTAATTAAGTATATAGCAAAAATAGAAATTAACAAGTACTCAATGTGCTCCTTGGACTTATCAGATCAAAAACTAAACAAAAATGTGAGGTAAACTTGGACCTGTGAAAGAAAGGCAGGACAAGCAGTTGTGCAGATTTAAACGTTCACCATAAAAAGAATAATAATAGAACAAAAATAAAATAAAATACAGCCCTTTCAACCTGACTATAGTTGATCAATGCCCAGTGATATGATAACACCAAGTTCACAAAAACAATCAGAAGAGCAAAAGCAGTGCTAACTGGAATCACAACTGACATTTTACCCAGCCTAAAAAGTTCATGGAAAATCTCTTTGTAAGGTTCCAAAAACACAACAAAGTCAAGTACAGAATTTGGTCTCTCATCACTTTTCTCCCCTTTTAAAAGAAGCCGTCTTGTTTGATGAAGCAAATTCTATATTTACTCCCAGCAAAAATATCTCCAGATATTTCATGTTTGTAACTGCCAAATCCCATTGTGATGTTTTTTGCATTTCATATTAGTCTATAGATTGCTAAAATGAAATAAAATAAATGATCATTTTCATTATGTAAAGAGGTATTGATGGTGGCAAGCATTTTAATTGAATATTTATTGTCAGAGGATGAACTGGACAAGGCTGTAAAAACATGGAATACACACTTAATAAGAACAAGGCCCATCCATGGGACACCTGGAGGACGCCCTATTCTCATGTGTACTGTAGCATGCCACAGCTGTATGCAGCAGAAGACAAACTCCAACCTGTTCTGGAGGATATAGCTGTTTGTAAGGAGGACTGCACCCCAAAAGTGCAGCACCCCTGCAATGAAACTTGTTTTGAGCTTTGCATGCTTCTTATGGACGAAAATGGCTGGGAAGCTTCTACAGATGCATACGCTGCAGCAGAACTGTATTCAATACTAACAAATGAGATACTGGAAAATCTTAAACTTACTGTAACATTAATCATCACCTTCCCATATTGATTCTGCCTGAAAAGGTGAACTCACACCCTTCAATTTTGTAAAAATAGTATAAACCAACTTAGTATTAATCCATTATTTGAAAATATCCCCCAAGTACACGTTTTTATCATTAGAAAAAAGTACTTTAAGTATCAAGTCTAAATGTTCACATGATAAATAAACAATCCCTTGTAAGCTGTGAAACTATTTCCCTCTGGTTTGACATAGATTTTAAGAAACAAGCAGTATGTATCTTTAATTCTTATTTAAAGAAACTGAAATTGGTATCTAAGTGAACATTGTGTCTGAGTGAAAGTACCACATGTATGTCCAATTGGCCTCCTTGTGAAACTGGTCTGAACTGTAAACTAAACCTTAATAACTCCAGATACCAATAAATCAGAGCTGGTGCACAACCTCAAAAATCTTCCAAGCTTTTCCTTGTTAAGCTTTCTGATTTAGCTTTTCAGGTGTTTGTCCATTTCTGCCTGCTTGGATATCATCTCTGTTGGAAAATGTAATATTTCTACTACTCTCTTTGGAGTGGGCTTGAAATCACTATACATGTTGGTCAATCCCCCATTTTTTAGATTAATCAGGGGCTGTGTAACCTCCTTCCAGCTGTGGATGACGAACATTGGTTTCTTCAAAGTTCCTTGTGGGATATTTGATTCAAACGTTCTGTAAGAGTAGCAGCAGTGAATCTCTTCCTGTATTCATATCTGTCAAGCTCTTCAAAAAGGTTATCGTCATCAACAGAGTCAACATGATCTAATGCATTCTTGTGTGCTCACAAACATCAGATAGGTTCTTGCCAGGTCACTGGGCACCTCCCCATAAAATATCTCCTCAAGGAAAGGAGGAGTAAGTTTAATTGACTGGCGAATTTGAAATCCTTTCAGAAGAATTCCCCCAACTGCTTTCCAAGAGGCAGCACAGAAATCATGCCTAAGAAAAGGCTCTTTAAAAGTTGTTCCAAGCGTACCACGTTCGTAAAACTCTGCCCAGAAGCTGCTGTAGACATCTCTGATTACACCAGATCCGCTACCCTTCTATACTGAGTTACAGTGATGGGAGTAACGGCGTTGAAAGTAACGGTGTTTCTGGCGCCTTTACCTTTTTTTAGTAACGAGTAATCTAACTAATTACTTTGACTGTAACTATAACGCAGTTACCACTGCTGACTAACCTATTACTGCACGTTACTCAGGTCACACAATTAACCTTTTTTTCATGATACCGTTCCCCCATATTAGACAGGGGGAACGCTATCTGACCGAGTTTAGAAGCCCATTAGATACCGTTCCCCCCTGATGTAATTTGAGTTGCAATAAATGCAAAACTCTCTGCAGGGCTGGGTGGTGAGGGTTACGGGGGCGAGAAACGCAAAAGTAATGCAATAGTTACTGTTACTAGTAACTAGATACTTTAATTTTTGAGTAACTCAGTTACTTTTTTTTAACTAGTAACTATTACTAATTACCTTTTCAAAGTAATGTGCCCAACACTGCTGAGTAATCAGGAAGAAGACCAAAATTGATGTCAGGGTCAGAGTCATCCGCAATAGAAACATAATTATCGATTCCATAACCACTGTAAAAGGTTATGGAATCGATAATGACAACTTTTCTTGACTTGAGTTTGCAGAATATCCTCTGGTTGCTGAAAAATCTGTGAGAACTTCTTCAGAGAAAATGGACCTAATCTGTTGGATCCTGGCAATAATGTATTTCCACTGATGGTTCTTCAATGGCCTCAATATCTGGTACACAAGGCTGAGAAACAGATTTGGCACAGGCATAGCTGTTACCATCAGACTCCTCACTTAACTTTGATTTGATGTTGAGTTGATGTATAGAAGAGCAGAAATGGGAGTTTAACTGTATTGTATAACATTTCAATTGTGACATCCTTGGGAAAAGGATTTGGCTTGAAATCCCAAACCTCAAATTCAAAATCACATTCATGATCTTTGCTGGATTTTTCAGCTGGAAAGAATAGTGACTTTCCTTCTTTTAGTATCTTATTACATTGTTCATGAATATTTATAGAGATCTTCCTTGTGCCCCCTCCTTGCTTTGCTCTGACCTGTTTTGTTATATTGCCATCATTGTGAACCCATCCTATTTAAATATTTCTTGTTGATGTTTTTACTTTTGCTTTTTTGGTTTTGTTCGAAGTTTCTGGCTCCTCTTCTCCAGTTGGGTTTTCCTTTCTAAGCTTGAGCTTCTCCCTTAGCTTTTCAAAAAGTCCCTGCTTGTGTTTGATGATTGCAAAAGTTGATCAAAGCAATCCTGTCTCTGTATGATGGAAGATAGATTGCTAGCTGAGCATCTTCCATTAGCAGGATGACCTCTTGGTCAATCTGTAAATAGAAAAGACATATATCTTTTAAATTTAGATGTAACAGGACAATAAACAGGAAGCCAAAAGGAGGAGAGAAATTAATCTAAAAAATTCTGTTAAATACAATTGTTTCCAGACAGGAAAATTAGTTTTCTGATTTCATTGCTCTGTAAGGGAATATAATAACGGGATCCCTGCTAATAAATATGAAAATAATATTAATATGAATGAACTAAAAATCAAAAGGGAAACACTATTATAAAAGTAGGCTAAGAGGGCCTGCTCCATCCTGAACACAGTGCAGGTGGAGGAGAAAAGAGGACAGTAACAAAGTGACATCAATGGGAGACAATGTTGCTCAGCATATAAATGACGCTGTTTCAGAAATGTATGGCTCCTTCTGTGACAGACTGCTGCACCTCAGGTGCAAATAGGAGCACCAACACAATGCCACTTCATCCCTGCAGCTGTTAGACTTAAAGGTATGTAACCTAATTAGATGCCTAAAAAAGAACTATTTGATCATGAGAAAAAGGTTATGTACACCAAGCGCCCTCCTGTGACAATGTCACAGAACTACCATAATGCCAGTTTTCTCAATAAATAAATCAAAATTAAAAAAGGCTTGACCGAGCCTGATGCTCTGAAATTCCCAATGGTAAAACATCAGCTTGGTGTGATCAAAGACCAAACGTTATAAATTAATTCCAAAAAAAAGAAATGTAAAAATGATCCACTGGACTTTGAAAACGTTTGGCTTCCCATCCAGGAAGCTTTCCAATTCAAAATGTTAGGAATAGAGTTGAGTTTGAGGTTTTATCCAGTAGCCCAACAAAGCCTTGTTTTTGTTTTGAAAACATTCAAATTGAAATGGACCAAGTTGTCCACCCCTTTGGAATGGGTGTCCTTTGGCTTCTTTTGTTAGCCTGCAATGTCCCATACCCGTCTAAGTGTCTCAAAGGGAGGTCGTCAAAGGTAATTGTTGGCCTGGCTGAATAGGCGAGGGCCTCCGCTCCCCTGTACAGGAGCTGGGGCTGCGATGATACTATGTGCAGTACGTACTTTTGTGGGTTTCTGATCTCCCAAATATGTTGCACATTTAATTTGAGTGTGCCATTTTGATGCACAGCATTTATTGTGAGATTCCTTTTGGTCCTTTACTGTACAGCCTATTAAAACTTTTTTGATTCTTATTCTATTCTTATTCTAGCCAGTAATAAAACATGGCTGTTAGTTGGAGGAAAAGTATTGCGAAACTGCAATGAAAATGTTCTGTTTCTTTAGATTTAATTAAGAAATACTAACAATACTAATGTCTTTCATGACAACACTGACATTAGAAGAGCTGTTAAAGAAGGTATACATTGAAAGTGAAATAGCAAGGTGAGAAAACATGCAAAATTTGTTTGAATGTATAATTAATCTGTATTTTATCAACAATCTTGGTTAATTATGGCAAAAAAATGTATTTGGAAGATTCCTGTTAGTGTTGCTTAAGAAAGCGGAGAAACTAATGATCTTAAGTAAACTGTTCATCTTGTATTTGTAGCTGTAACTTTTTCTACTTAATCCAGCTGATTGTTTCTTCAGATGCACCTCGACCTCTCAGGAAAGTCACAATTTCTGACAGATTCTCAGCCCTTATGGATCTGGGAGGAAAAAATTATTAAAATTGTCTAGCCATACTTGGAGATGTATTTATTTATTTTTGAAAATGCAGCTAAAGTAGGAAGATTTTTTATCGGATGTTGAGGTTTTGCTAGTTTTACTGATTAAAACAATATGGAGCTTCAGTGTAGAACAATATAATATATATATCTTCCCAAAATGCATTAGTAACAATGGTGACTTAAGCTGTATTATTATTAATATAGAATGTTCCACCTAACTATATGTATGCAGTATTTAAACAATGCAGCACTAGTAGGCTTATACTATACATATTTAACCTACTCCAAACAAAGGCTGCATACTGATTACGTACGACTTTTATATGACCAAGAAAACATTTATATTGTTTGGCTAGCAGAGGTAACATTTATATATTTTATTTGATTAATAACCATTCCTTTTTGGTTTCTCTGGTGTTGCTATAATCTTTGGACACTTATGAGCAGTTGCCATGTCACTTTAGGTGCATGCTGTAATCATTTCTATATAACTTGAGGTATGGCAACATAAAATATAGATTTTATGAACTATTGTTCTGTGAACATGAAAAAAGCTTCCATTTGTCAAATAACATACTGCGTTTAAAAGTTTAAGAGAGAGATGGTAACTGGTAGGGGTCTAATTTGAGTGGGTACTGAAAGACGGTAACGTTAATGCTAGTTTGAACAAAGTAACGTTACTGTAATGCAACAGGAATGGCAAGCAAAAGTTATCTTAAGTATGCATATTTGATTGATGGAGCGGATCATTTCGACAAGCAATAACGACAAATGTAGACCATACAATCCCTAACATAGGCTAAACACTACATGTTGTATGACTTTGCTGAGGTTAATAAAGCTGGAAGCATGTTGCATCAAAAACCTTTAAGTCTGTTAGCTCCTGTCAGCTCAAAATTATAAAATATTAATAACAAAATTATTAATACTTCAGCTTACTTGTTAATTGGGCAGTATGTCTAAGACCAAGTGAACTCAAGTTGAGAGTTTCAAAGTGAGTTTAATGAGTATGGCTGCGCACTGTTAAATTGTAGTTTGTGTGGAGATGGTGACTGTATAGAGCTGCTGCAGGTAGGCAATTAGCCGACTTAAAGTAAATATTTTCCATCTTGACTGCCATGACACTCATTGGTATGGCTCTAGGCTTTTAGGTGTCCCTTCCATTGAAAAGCCGACGTTGGTTTGAGCCTTTTGAAACTCACTAAAAACGAAACTGGTAGTGATTGTGATGAAGCCTCATGAGGCATTGAACTGTTTGGCCAAATTGCTTCAAAAACCCCCTCAGTTCATGTGAATCCATGTGAACTTGTCACCACCTACTGGTGGAACGCATAACTACAGTTAGTAATATAATTTGTGAATTTTTTTGCAATTGTTTGTCCAGATATGAGTCAATTCAGATTAATATAGTCGACTTGTTGAGCCCTAATGTTTACCTTAACTTTCCTAATAGAAGCCTGATGCTGCTGTGAAATCCCCATATGTTAGGATGTCACCAGAGAGAGCACCATCATCCATACAGTCAATAACTGTTCTGTCAATCTATATAGACAGAAAATCATATTAGAACTTAGATGGAAGCTTGGTCATTTTTGCAATATCTTTTGGCCACTCAGAGAAAGGGTGTCTACAAAACCATACATCTTTAAGTTGCAACAATGGCATTTAAGATAACAAAGATTAATATATTATATTTTTGTTATATTTCCCTAACCTGATAAATAATAATCAGCACAAGTAAAAGACAGCTTCCTGCTAAAACAAAGACTATAGAGGCAGGTCTGATATTTGGAAACCAATACTATTATAAACCAAAGATATCTCAGACAATATACAGCAGAATAAACAAGCCATTAATCCAACAGTTCTCAGCTGTGTCTCTGATGGGGACGCTTTCTGCTGATGTCTAGAGTCAGTATGTAGATGTTAACCATCTGAACTCCATGTTCAGCTGTAATTACCAGGTTTAACATTAGCATAATCAGAACCCTTCGCTGGACGATGAGACCTCTCTGCTGGGACTGTCACATGAATAAAATAGAAAATACACAAATAGAGAAAATATAGTGAGAAGAACAATCTGATTTATTGTATTGTATTTCAGAATAACTTTTCTTTCTGAACAGTTTTAGTTCTTTCTTTGTGATTATAAGAATATACTTTACCATGTCCAGAGTCTCTGAGGGGTTGGATTGTCTCATAGATGGAAAGGTCCTCTACAGACAATAAACCAAGGTCAAGGTTAATATTTGGAAATAAATCAGATTATCACTACTTTAATGTTTTACTACAAAAAAGTTGGAACAGTTTTTGCCTTTAGTTGTTTTTAATTAATTTAGTTTACAGTATTGCCTGACAATAACTG
>NW_015151934.1:128279-130829 GCF_000732505.1 Cyprinodon variegatus | reverse complement strand
CTGTAAAAACCTTGAAAAGATGCCTTTCCCTTCAGTTTGATCACTGAACAGAAATCACTGGGATATCAGATTAAACACAGAAAGGATCCTAGAGCCACATTATTGGAGGCTAAGGATGTTCTCTTCACTTTTATTTTCTAGATTTTATTGAGATTTCATCAACTGTTCCTCTGAGAGAGGTCTCAGAAAGATGATCACTAGAGGACAACAAATAATCAGCTGTTTTGGAGGAGATAACATAGTTATTGTCCAGAATTTGGATAAGAATAGTTTTTATGAAGATGAAAATTGAAGAAATAAACAGTGATGATTAACATCAGAATAAATCTGCAGCTCTGAAATTTAAAGCACTGATGGTTCAGAGCAGCTCTGAAACATTTAAGGGGTCATTAATATGATCATGTTATTTAAAATTTATTCTGTTTATTGAATAATATCAGTTTTACTTTCTACTTTAGAAAAGTTAAGGAACATTTTCAACCACAAATTGTTTATAATATTAGCTATACATGAGAAATTACTTTAAAACTGAACAAAGGTTATTTAGTTTTTAAACTTTTTGAATAATAACTTGTTGAACAACCTTGATGATAGAATAATATAGATGTGAGGATTTAAGGAGAATAATTTATCAAGGAGTAAATACTTCAGTTAGAGGTTACAGTATGTATTAAACATTAAATATACTGAAATGTGTTCATGTTGAAAATAAGGAAAGAGAAAGAAAAACATGATAAATCATAACCTACTCTGTACAGTGATGTTGACGGCGTTGCTGAAGTGTCCTGATCCAGACTCACACCAGTACACTCCACTATCATACCAGTCCATATTGATGCTACATGTAGATCTGTTCATGATGTTCCAGAGGGAGCAGTCAATCAGTAAACCTATTCTTGTAATCCACTTCACTGTCCATTCAGCAGAGTTTCCCTTACAGCTCAGAGACACAGAGTCAGATTTGAAGTGTTGAACTCTGTCAGGACTCACTGAGAGAGACGCTGCTGGATGAGGATCTGGAAAACAACACAGGATTTAGGCTGAGCACAGAAACAACCGGTCAAAGGATTAATATGGATTTACTTTTTGGACATCTTTAATAATAAATATGAGTGCAAACATTTAAACAAGGTGATCAAACTCTGATGTTTGTCCTTTAAATCTAATATTTTAGTGAATCTCAGACTGTACTTCCTGCAGAAACTCAGGAAGCTCGACCTTCCACAGCAGCAGCTGATCATTTTCTATACCTCCATCCTTCAGTCTGTTTTATGCTCATCCGTCTCTGTGGTTTGGTTCTTATCTACAAACAGGACCGGTCCAAACTGTAATGATTAATGAGGTTTGCAGTGAGGATCATGCTGATCTTCCCTCAATCCAGGATCTACACAGGTCAATGATTGGCTGGGGATGGCTATGTGGCTATGGCATCACTTACCCCCCTCTATTTCAACTCCTGCTTACTTTATTCATAGAGCAGGATTGTGCAGGGATTAAACAGAAAATAATTTACCCTAAATTTTTTTAGTTTTAATAGTTTTGAGCTTTTTAAGCAAATCAGATCAGTAAAACCTGTATCACCTGCTTATTTATTGAACATATGAAGTTTAAAACAACCTTCAAAAAGTCTTTAATTCTTTTTTTTTATCATTTATACTGTGGTGGATTGTTTAGACTCTGATCATATTGGGGTTTTCTCTGGACTGTGTGAAAACCTTTAAAATTACTTTATGGAACAACTGCTGTGTAAAGGTTATGAGAGCATATTTGGAGAAAAATGTTCATCAAAGCAGGAACATTCAAACTAACAGGGTTTAATAGGACACAAAAAACACAGGACATTAAGTAAAAGACATTTTAAGGAGTAATTTGATAAGCAATGTCTAAAGTGACATTGAAATTTATAAAGAGATGAGCCCCAAAAGTTCTGCAACACAATCTATGTACTGATGAGATGAAGATTATTCTCTACCAAAGTGATGGAAAAACAGTGTGGAGAAAAAAATTGCCACTTATGATCTGAAGATTAGAAGCTCATCTGTGAGGCACGGTGGACGTAATTTCATGAAAAGTAGATTAATTTCATGCTTTGGGCCACATGGCAGCTTCTGGAACAGGATCATTAATATTTATTGATGAAATAACTCATGATGGTATCAGCTGAATGAATCCTGAAATGAACAGAAACATTATGTCTTCTAATTTTAAGAAGAATGCATCTAAACTAATCTGGAGGAATTTTATCATGCAGCAGGACAATGAACCAAAGCACACTGCTAACAAAGCAAAGGATTCCATCAGGGGAAAAAGTGGAAGGTTTTAGAAAGGCCAGTCAATCACCAGACCTTCACCCAACAGATCATGCATTTCACCTCCTGAAGAGGAGACTGAGAGAGAAACCCCCAAAATAAACAAGAACTGAAAGAAGCTGCAGTAAAAACCTGGAATAGCATCACAGAAGAATGTTGGGATATATTGCCAAAATTGAGCTAAATCAGTGGGGTGTGCCATCTGAAACCATCCCCCTTTGTTAGCCACCTGGAACCCATC
>NW_015151934.1:124323-126445 GCF_000732505.1 Cyprinodon variegatus | reverse complement strand
CATATCCTGCTGTGTGATTTTGTCCATGAAGGATGTAGGAGTTCAGTTCAGTTCTGTTGGTGATGTCAGGCAGCAGCTCAAAGCTGTAGGATCTGGATGATAAATCAGGAACAGCTTTATACCAGAAGAACCTCCATCCTGCAGACTGAGGTTTAACCTCACAGCTCAGAGTCACTGAGGCTCCAGGACTCAGCCATGATGGAGATACAGAGAGGACAGGGGGAAGGTCACCTGTTGGAATCAATCATAAGGCAGCATCAGCACTATGATGGAGGAATTAGACTTTGAAATGTTAGATCTTAAAATTCATTATTAATGTAATGTGGGTTTGGAGTCAATTAAATATAATTAAACAACATTAAACAATGTTGTGATACCAAAACTTAATGAACATTAATTAAATAGTAGTTTAATATACGTGTTTTATAATTAGTAAACAGTAAATCTGATAACTAAAAGATAACTAGAAATGAATAGTCCAACTAATGCAAGGAAACAGCATCATGGCTTTGATCATTGAAGCTTTATTCCACTGCAGAACCTGCTTTCCTTTAGCTTTAATATGACTCAAGTTATTATGAAATGGTGATAAAATAAAGAAAGATAAGATCTGGTGAGAGGTACTGGATTAGAAAAAAACATTACAACTATATTTGGTAAATTAAGGACCAACTATTTAGCTTGAATCTGTCAGCAGGAGGAGATTTCATGTTATTTGGATCATAAAGACACTTAACACAGTAAGTAATGTATGCTTTGTTTTTTTCCCCCGGCACCATTATATCAATATTTCAAAAAAAGATACCCCATCATTTAACAAATCTGAAATTACTTTTTGTTTTAATGATGAACAGAAACCAAACTCACCAGTTTTCCTTACATAGACTTCATTGCTGCTTTCAGTGTAGAAAACTGGATCTCCTCTTCCTCCTCTGCAGCTGTATAGACCTCCCTCTGAGATGCTGATGACTCCATCAGGTCCATTGTTTCTGATGGGCTGAGCTGCATGATGCCACGACTCCTGTCTGAACCAGTCAAACTTCCATCCAGCAGAGCTGGGCACAGAGCAGGTCAGTGTTATACTGCCCCCTGCTGGTATGATTGTTTCCTCTGCTGTCAGTTTGGCTCTTGGTTGTTCTGCTATTGAGGGGAAAACAAAAACAACTAAATCTCCAGAATATTGTTTAATGAAGTGTTTTATCACCATAAATCTTGCATTCAGCTTGTAGAAGGAATCAGATGTATGATCCCCTGAGAATTTAAAGCCAGAATTAACACAAACATATTTTTACTCTATTTTTTAACTTATTTATCTGGCTCACATATTTATGTAGGCAACCAAAACTCTTTTAATTTTCCAAGTATAGCCAATGTTAACTTTACAATGTTTATGTGTTCATCTTGTTCTTAAAAGTATTCACTGAAAAATATTGTTCATTGAAGAAGAAAAAAAAAAACCCAATATTATCTAAAACAAAAGAGTAAAGGCAGAACATTTCCTAAACTGTTTTCCTGCGTCAAAAGTCAGGGATCGCAGTGACCCATCGTGCATAGCTTTCACTGAACTGGGTGAGACTGGGAAATCTGGAGCTGAATGCTGTGTGGAATTTCCCCCCTTTGTGAGGACCTCGCTATGGACATCACGGCCTATGGGCAGGATATATCAGCTTCTGCTTTGAGAGCCGTAAATAATCCTTCCTCGACCTAAAAAGCCCTTCAGGTTCCTTTGCTGTAGCATCAAACTAACTTAAAACTCTTCCGAGAACGGACCCCCTGGTGAGACGGACCCTGCATCCAGCTGAGACAGAACCGAGTGTCCCCGGTCTCAAAGTGAAACCCATACACTTTTCTTTTTGATGCTTTAGGCCCCGTCCACACATAGTCAAACCCTGGCCTAAACGCACAAATTTTTCACCAAACCAGCCTCTCATCCATACGAAGCCGGCGTTTCGTGGGTCTGTAAACAATCTTTTTTTTATTCAGCCTTCAGAGTGGGAAGATTTTGAAACGCTGTTTTCACGGTTCCATCTTTAAGCTCTAACCGCATGCGTCATAGCGTCGCCTCTAAACACGCATGCGCGACACAGTTTCACACCAACAATGCCGCCGTACTGTGTTGAAT
>NW_015151934.1:111077-123297 GCF_000732505.1 Cyprinodon variegatus | reverse complement strand
CAGTTACGCAATCACTCTTGTTAAATCACCCGCAAACCATGGTTCAGCCCCTCGCGCGAAATTCCAGTTTGCAAGCGCAAATTACTGCACGCAAAATTGGATCTTGATAAATCCGGCCCTTAGTCTACCTCGTGTTTATGTTCTAATAGTGTGTAGTGTTTTGCATAGATGTTAGATTTCTGTAATCCTGAATTATTAGAATAAAGGTGTTGTAGGGTAAATCCAAGAGTTTCAATTAAATCCGTATTAGGTTGGAGCTTTGTGGCTGACGCGTGTTCCAGGATCAAAAAAAAATAAACAATAACCTCCACTGACGTCACGTTTTGCCTTTTTTATTTTAAAACAAAGGCAATACCAAAAAAAAAAAAAAAACTGGCTACAAAAATATACCTCTTAAACTTTCACAAAACTAAATCTGAGGTTCCACAGAGTAACAACATGAGCATGGCCAAAGCAAAACACGGTCAAAAAACCGTGAGCCACCAACCTTCCTCCTCCCGTGTCTGTTTACAACGGTTACCTTACTGGGCACCTGGTGCAGAAAAATGACGTCATCAAAAGGCACACTAAGCAGTGTCCTGTAAATATTTTAAATTAACATTTTTTAACTTTTACATATTTTTAAATCAAATTATCAATGTCACTCATTAATGTAAATGAAATATCTGTCATGATTGGTTTAATATCAAACCCACATGCAGAACACAATGGAGGCTGGGTAAAAGATTAACAGAGTTTATTCAATGTTTCTATAACACAAGGAAATGTACAGGTTCTGGAACTGGTCCGGGCTGGTTCACTGAAGTCTGCAGAGATGATAGTTTGATTAGCTGGCAGGCAGATGATTAATGAGTCCTTAGATAATTCAGATTCTACCTTGACGGGGTCCAGACTTCTCTTTGTGACAGAGGGAACCGTTGGGTCCAGAGACTGTTGGTTCAGCAGAGTACACAAGCAGCTACAGCGTCTAGCTTCTGACTTTGAATGGCAGACCTTGATCAGAGTTTCCAGCTCTTCACAGAGACCAGCAGGGGGAAATCCAAATAGGAATCTTCAGGTTTGGCTCACCAGGGCTGGAGGGCAGGTTAAGCTCACCCAGAGCTTCAGGCTAGAGACAGGTTTCCTGTGAGCAAAAACAGAGGAGAGTTAGAATTAGTTCTCTAACTTGAGACAACTAAGATTCTATCAGATATCAGAGGCTCAGGTTGCTAACCAAACTAAGGTCAACACTGCGACGTCAAAGGAAGGTCTGGCAGCTGCTTATAAAGGGAAGGTCTCCTGATGAGTAGATGCGTCTCAGGTGTGCCGGAGGGCTCCAGCCCCAGGAGTCCCATGGCGCACTCTGCTGGAGGAAGGTGGTAGATCCCCAGATCCCAACAGTACCCCCCTCTCAACGACCGCCTCTTGGCTGCTGTTTTCTCCACTGTAGGATTCAGGAGCTCTGCTCATCCTGTATTTACTAGATGTTTGAGAGTTTCTGCTGGTTGTTCTCCAGTTATTTTGGCGGTCCCGAAGATGTCGAGGGGAGGGAGCTCTCATATTCCTCGATCAAGGACGGATCGAGGATGTATGAACCAGGAACCGATGTGCGGTCCTCCGGACCGTAGCCCTCCCAATCGACGAGGTACTGCCAACCGTGACCTCGCCGACGGGAGTCCACGATCCGGCGAACAGTGAAGGCCGAATGACCATCGACATCCAGGGCGGGTGGAGGGGAGTCGGATGGTGGGCACAGGGAGCTAGAAATGACAGGTTTGATTTGGGAGTCATGGAACGTGGGATGGATGCGAAGACTCGGTGGCAGGTGCAGACGGACAGCAGAGGGGTTGATAATCTGGGCTACTTTATATGGGCTGATGAACCGGGGTGACAGCTTCTTGGACATGGCTTTGAGGGGAATGTCTCGTGTTGACAGCCATACCTCTTGGCCAACGGTGTAGTCAGGGGCAGGACGTCTCTTGGAGTCAGCAAAGCGTTTAGTGGAGGCAGATGAGCGGTTGAGGGCGGTGATGGTGTCTTTCCAGATTCGCTGACAACGGCGGATGTGGTGATGGACTGATCGGACTGATATCTCTCTCTCGTCTGCAGGGAAGAGTGGAGGCTGGTAACCGATGGAAACCTGGAACGGGGATAAACCAGTAGAAGCAGATCTTAACGAATTATGGGCGTATTCGATCCAGGTCAGAAACTGACTCCAGTCAGTAGGGTTGTTAGAGGTCAGGCAGCGGAGAGTGGACTCTAGTTGTTGATTCATTCTCTCCGTCTGCCCGTTAGACTGTGGGTGATAACCAGAGGTGAGGGAGGACTTACAGTTTAACGCAGCACAGAAAGCTTTCCAGACCTGTGAGATGAACTGAGGACCGCGGTCGGAGAGGATTTCTTGTGGAATACCATGGAGTCGGAAAACATGCTTCACGAGAAGCTGGGCCGTCTGGAAAGCCGTGGGAAGTTTCCTGAGGGGAATTAAGTGACAGGCCTTGGAAAAATGGTCGACGATGGTTAAAATGGTGGACATACCTCTGGAAATCGGGAGACCTGTGACAAAATCTACGGCGATATGTGACCAAGGACAGGTTGGAACAGGTAGAGGATGCAGCAGGCCAGAAGGTGGTTGATGAGAGGTCTTGTTTCTGGGGCAGATGGGACATGCCAAAATGTACTCCTTAACGTCTTTGTGTAGTGATGGCCACCAGAAACGTCTTGTAATGAGGGCAATGGTTCTGCTCACTCCAGGATGGGCGGAAAATTTAGCTGCATGCATCCACTGGATCAGTCGGGATCTGACGGAAGATGGAACATAAGTTTTATTTGGAGGGTTGTTACCTGGGTCAGGATTCAGAGGCTAGGGCAGAGTTGATGAGATCAGTGATCTCCCAGGAAACTACTCCAACACTACAGGAGGCAGGAAGAACAGGCTCGGGTGTCTCAGGTTGATCAGTGGAGTACAGACGAGAGAGAGAATCGGGCTTGACGTTCTTGGAACCAGGTCTGTAAGAGATAATGAGATTGAAACGGGAAAAGAATAATGACCATCTAGAGTGACGTGGATTGGATTGTTTTGCTGATTGGAGATAAGCCAGGTTTTTGTGGTCTGTCCAGACCAATACTGGATGCTCGGCCCCCTCGAGCCAGTGTCTCCATTCCTCCAGGGCGAGTTTGATGGCAAGAAGTTCTCGGTCTCCAACATCATAATTTCGCTCCGCTGGTGAGAGTCTATGTGAAAAAAAAGCACAGGGGTGAGTCTTTTGGTCTGAGTCAGATTACTGAGATAAAACAGCTCCAACACCGGAGTCAGATGCATCCACCTCTAAGATAAACTGCTTAGAGGGATCTGGCTGGATAAGGATGGGTGCTCTGGAAAACAGGTTCTTTAATTTATCAAAAGCGTTCTGGGCTTCAGGTGTCCATTAAAAGGTCTTCTTCACAGAAGTCAGAGTTGTGAGAGGTAGAGCTGTTTGACTATAATTTCTTATGAAGCGTCTGTAAAAGTTTGCAAACACAAGAAATCTCTGAAGCTGTTTGCGGTTTTCAGGTGTCGGCCAGTCCAGAACTGCATTTATCTTGTCTTCGGATGGCTTCACCTGCCCGCCCTCGAGCACAAACCCTAAAAAACTGACAGATGGTTGGTGAAATTCACATTTTTCTATAAGAACTAGATGAACATGTTTCTTGTGGTCTGAGAGGTTCTTGGAGTAGATCAAAATATCATTGATGTACACAAAAACGAATACGTTCAAAAAATCTCTGAGGACGTCATTGACTAGAGCTTGAAAGCAAGCAGGAGCGTTTGTGAGACCAAAAGGCATGACCAAATATTCAAATTGGCCTAAGGGCGTCTTAAAGGCTGTCTTCCATTCATCTCCTTCTCTTATCCTAAGGAGGTGATAAGCGTTTCTCAAATCAAGTTTAGTGAAAACTGTTGCACCCTGAACAGGTTCAAATGCTGATGCCAGTAATGGAAGGGGGTACTTATTCTTGACGGTTATCTGATTTAAGCCTCTGTAATCTATACAGGGTCGAAGGGAACCATCTTTCTTACCCACAAAAAAGAAACCAGCACCAAGAGGAGATGAAGATGGACGAATTATTCCAGCAGCTAGAGACTCATTGATATATTTTTCCATGGTCTCGCGTTCAGGTTTGGAGATGTTGTATAGTCTACTGCTGGGAAGGGGGGCTCCTGGTAGTAAATCTATGGCGCAGTCATATGGTCTGTGAGGTGGAAGAGACGTCGCACTGACCTTACTGAAGACTGGTGCCAGATCATGATACTCGGGAGGAACAGAAGTAAGGTCAGGAGAGTCCATCTCTCCCCTACCTCTAGGGGACTGAATAGCAGGAGCCGCAGAACGAAGGCATGACTTGTGACAGGAAGTGGACCAAGACTCAATGTGGCGTTCAGCCCAGTTGATATGGGGGTTATGACGTTCCAGCCACTCGAATCCCAGCACCAGAGGGGAGCATGCAGAAGGAAAAACAAAAAACGTTATTGTTTCACAATGGTTTCCAGAGATCAAAAGTTCTAGAGGTTGTGTCTGATGAGTGACTTGATGAAACTTCTTTCCATCAATAGCGGATACTCTGAGAGGCTTAGATAAAGGGACAGTCTTAATATGTAATTGCTGGACCAGATTTGAATCAATGAGATTTCTTTCACACCCAGAGTCAATGAAAGCCGACAAGGTGAGATTCTGGTTGGAGAAATAAAGAGTAGCAGGCAACATCAGATGAGGAGCTTTTTCAGTTTTCAGATGGCCCGTCAGACTCCTCAATTCCTCTGATGGGCCCTGGCTTTTGACTTAGCCGGACATGAAGCAATGAAATGGCCAGTCTCACCACAGTACAGACACAGATTCCCCCTAAATCGTCGCTGTCTTTCCTCAGGGGATAGCCTTGTGTGTCCAATCTGCATGGGTTCGACCTGCGCTCCATCTGAGTGAGAGACTTGGACAGGCACAGAAAGAGTCTGGTTTTTAGACTTTGGCTTGGAACTGGGTTCTGCGGGTCCAGAAAAAACAGAAGCATTGTAAAATGCAGGCGCTGACACAGAAAAATTTAGAATTCCTTGTCTAGTGTTATTTCTAGTTCAAAGTCTGTTATCCAGTCTGATGGTTAAATGGATTAAGTCCTCCAAACTAGCTGGTTCGTTGATCGTGGCTAGTTCGTCATTGATGTTATCATTTAAAGCCTTAAAATAAGCACTCTTAAGTGCACATTCGTTCCAACCTGAGGCTACGGCTTTAACCCGGAAGTCAATGGAGAACTCAGCCACTGTAGAATTTCCCTGTTTTAAATTTAGCAGGGCTCGGGAATCAATTGTTTTATCTGAGTCGTGGTTAAATACTTGGGAAAACTCAGATATGAACTCGGAAAAAGTACAAGAAAAACTGGACTCTGAAGAGAACCTTGCCTCCGCCCATTCAAGGGCTCGTCCAGTGAGTTGAGTGAGAATGAAGGATATTTTCTTTCTATCATTCGGAAAACTGCCAGGAGAGTGCTCAAAAAGTAAACGACATTGAAACAAAAATCCCTTACAATCCTTTTGGTTACCTGAAAATCTTTCAGGCGGACTAGGACGGAACTCCGGAAATGACGTCACTGCCGGTGACCTTAGAGGCGGAAGTGGATCCGGAACTGGACGTACTGCTGGCGTGGCATTAGCATTTCCCATGTAGCTTGCATACGTTTGTAGTATTTGGTTCTGATGTTCAATTTTTGTGTGTAACTCACGGAGGGTATGCGCATGTCCAAGGATCTGAGCGTCCTGTTCCTCAAGCCTCCTCCGGACGTGATCTGCTGGGCTTTGTGTTTGGCCGCAGTGTTCTGTCATGATTGGTTTAATATCAAACCCACATGCAGAACACAACGGAGGCTGGGTAAAAGTTTAATAGAGTTTATTAAAGATGTTGACACACAGAATCATGAACTGGATCAGGAACAGGTCCGGGTTGGGTTCACTGAAGTCTGCAGAGATGATAGTTTGATTAGCTGGCAGGCAGATGATTAATGAGTCCTTAGATAATTCAGATTCTACCTTGACGGGGTCCAGACTTCTCTTTGTGAGAGAGGGAACCGTTGGGTCCAGAGACTGTTGGTTCAGCAGAGTACACAAGCAGCTACAGCGTCTAGCTTCTGACTTTGAATGGCAGACCTTGATCAGAGTTTCCAGCTCTTCACAGAGAGCAGTAGGGGAAATCCAAATAGGAATCTTCAGGTTTGGCTCACCAGGGCTGGAAGGCAGGTTAAGCTCACCCAGAGCTTCAGGCTAGAGACAGGTTTCCTGTGAGCAAAAACAGAGGAGAGTTAGAATCAGTTCTCTCACTTGAGACAACTAAGATTCTTTCAGGTATCAGAGGCTCAGGTTGCTAACCAAACTAAGGTCAACACTGCGACGTCAAAGGAAGGTCTGGCAGCTGCTTATAAAGGGAAGGTCTCCTGATGAGTAGATGCGTCTCAGGTGTGCCGGAGGGCTCCAGCCCCAGGAGTCCCATGGCGCACTCTGCTGGAGGAAGGTGGTAGATCCCCAGATCCCAACAGTACCCCCCTCTCAACGACCGCCTCTTGGCTGCTGTTTTCTCCACTGTAGGATTCAGGAGCTCTGCTCATCCTGTATTTACTAGATGTTTGAGAGTTTCTGCTGGTTGTTCTCCAGTTATACATCCACTGATATCCTCCACATCCCTGAATCTCATATCTCTGAGTTACTATCTCTTCTCTGAATATTTGGACTTGCAAAGTCATGGAAACTATGTAGGAAATTAAAAAAGAGAGTCAAAGCATAAAAATAAAAACTCAATGCAAAATTAATAATAAAAAAAAAAAAGTTGGAAAAGGTTCACAAATCTTGTTTATCTTTAATGAACTTATTCATTGATCATGTAAAAAGTTTCCTTTAAATCTCTGGAAAAATTTTGTAGTTTTTCTGAATATTTTAGTTAAACTTATAATTTCCCATTCCTTCACTCTGTCTGTCATGATCTTGGTCCTGACGACTGGCTTGATTGATTGACAGAATAATCTCGCCATCAACAGACAGTGGCGTTTGGACGTAGAAGAATGTATAACTCAAATTGAATCAGACATACGGGAAATCCTAATACATTTGTGTAATCAGGCAACTACTGCTCCCACACATCTGCCTACGACAGCGTCAGTGTCTATGTCACCTGTTGTCAGATCAGATTGTCTGTTTCCCCTGAACTGTTTAAGGGTGACTCTGATCAATGTTGGGCTGCTTAGCCAATAAAGCGAAGTTGTGTGGAACTTCTGAATGGCAAAACAATTCTAGTTAATGTAGCTTGTACTGCCTTTTTGAAATAACTACCGTAAATCCTCTAACATTGGTCTGCATTCCATTAGCGGCCGGGTATCTAATAATGGCCTGTCTCGCTGTCGGCAGAGGTAAATAATGGCTGGACTCGTATACAGGTCGGGGCTATAATTAGAACCAACTATGTTTCTGGGCAGTCTTCAACAACTTGTGATAGTAATATACAAGTACCACATGGGGGTAATGTTTGCTAACTCCAAGCCATTAGCATGAGAAGTCCCATCCTTACAAAGTGATCGTAGTGGCCTTACACAATCGTTCCCATCTGAAAGACACATGTGATTACCGGTAGATCTGGTAGTAACCAGGCAGTGTTAAAATTACAGAATTTCGTTGGCCTTCGTTGTTCTGAATTTCTCTTAAAATGTATGATACTGGTAGCCTACTTCCATTTAGCCTGCCTCAAATAAAATTTTGCTGTGATGGTAGAACAGTTTCCATGAATGCTTTTTTCAAACTTTGTTTCACAAGTCAGTTTGGCCAAGATTCCATTCTGTGTCTTTTTTTTTTTCGTATTGCTGTGCAGAAAAATTGCAGCTGCAGGAAGATGTCTGAATAATGTTCTGTATACCGTTATGGTAACTGCACTTTTTCACTAAATGAACCTAGTATTTTATAGGTTTAAAGAGACACAAGATCTCTTTTTTATTCACTCCACTGGTAGTCTGTTTTGATCAAATAGAAATAGAGGCCTGCGTCTAATTCTGGCCTCCTTATAATTATGGCCTGGACCAAGATGTACCTGAGTCATATATAGGCCCCGTCCTATATTAGAGTATTTAGGGTAATCCGATTTTTCTGTCTAGTTCTTCCCGGAGGGGAGGCTTCTAGAGGACTTTTGTCATACAGGCAGATGGATCTGTGCTGGAATATACAGAATATATCCTGCTGAACCACACCAAACTTTTTGTCTCCTCAGATCGTCTGCTTCCTGTAAGTTTGTCAGCTAATTCCTGCAGTCTGGTGCAGATAATGAATTTATGGATGGGGACTGTGCCAGACCACTGGGTATAAGGCTTCTTCCATCGTTGGATTCCCACAAGGTAATAGCCTCGGACGGCCAATTGAACCAGTTGAACTAGTGGTGGGGGGTAACCATGTTGAACAGCTAACTTTTCTGATTATTGATTCCCCTCAGGTCCCTATTGTTCAGGGTTTAACTTAGTTACTTAAACATTCCCCGCACCTCGACTGGCAGAAAGTGGAGGTTTTGGACTGGGCTACCTCTTGTTCATGTTCCTGCCTACGTTCTGTTAAACCAGAGCTGTTGGCCAAAAAGGAGGAGGATGAATATTATCCAGACATGCCAAAGGTCTCTTAGGAGTATCATGACCCCAAGGAGGTATTAAATAAATGCCGGAAAAATGCATTTCTTCCGCATACACTTATAATTGTGGGATTGACTTAATTTATTGTTGAGGTGAATGCCTCCAGTACTGGAGTTGGGGTGGTCCTCAGCCAAGAAGCCAGGGATAACAAGATTGACTCCTGTGCCTTCTTCTCCAAGGGACCTTCAAGCGCAGAGTGGAACTATGATGTGGGGGATTGCGAGCAATGGTGATAAAGCTGGTTCTGGAGGAATGGAGACTGTGGTTGGAGGGGTCCAAGATTAGTTTTGTGATTTGGACTTTGAATACCAGAAGTTGGCTAAGAGACTTAAAACCAGACAGGCAAGGTTGTCACTTTTTTGGGCATTTAAAGTTTTCATTGTCCTATAGACCAGGGATGTTAAACTTGATGCTTGGTCCAGGGCGTTTGTGTCAGATGAACAGAGTTCTGGTGGTACAGAGAAGTATGTGGTCCCTTAGTCAGTGAGATGTTCTGTCACTATGGTTGATTTAGAGAAGGAAGTGAGAGATGTTCTCTGTAATCATCAAACCCCAGAGGTTTTCTTAATCATTGTGTGTTTGTGCCTGAATTTTTTGAGAAAAGGGGTCTTCTGTCACGGTTCCCATTTGTTTTGTCATCCTAGAGTGTCTAAAACCATCAACATTATATGGGCACAATTCTGGTGGCCTTCCCTGTCCTCAGATGTGCTGGAGTTTGTAGCAGCTTACCCACTTTGCAATCAGTCCAAAACATCCAGAAGACCCCCATCTGGTTTTCTGCTACCTTTATCCATCCCGTCCTGACCATGTTCTAATATTGCCATGGATTTCATTACTGGGTTACCCTTTTCTGAAGATAACACCATCATCCTCACTATCATTGACAGATTTTCTAAGATGGTCCATTTGGTTCAAATGCCCAAACTCCCATCTGCTAAAGAAATGGGAGAAATCCCAACTTGTGAGGTTATTGAGGATCATTGTCAGCCTGTGTCAGGTTTCCATCCCCAGAAGGATGGTCAGACAGAAAGGGCCAATTGGGAGATAGAAATGAGGTTACACATTTTGTGTGAATTAACTCAAACTAAGTGGGTTATCCAACTTCCCTGGCTCAAGCATGCTATCAATTTTGCCCCTTCTAGCACCACTGAACTCTCTCTGTTTGGGCTTCAGCCTCCAGTGTTTACCATTTAGGAAAAGGTTTCTGCAGTTCTGTCGGCCTGGTTATCTCCTCTTAGGTGCCTATGACCCTGGAGAAGGGCTAGGAGAGCTGTTTGCATTACGTTGGATAGTCAACTCAAAGCTGCTAAACGCCAGAGTACTCTGGCACCCAAATACCGGGAAGTCCAGAAGGTTGGGCTCTCCACCAAAGACCTGCCTTTGAGGGTGGAGAATAGGAAGCTGAAACCTAATTTTATCAGGCTGTTTCCTACTACTAAAGTGATAAACCTGGTGGCTGTTTACCCCCCGCTCCCTCATTCCATTCCATCCTACTTTTCATGTGTCCCGTGTTAAACCTGTCATGATCTTGGTGCTGATGCTGACTTGATTGTTCATTCCATTCACCCACCTTGCTCCGCCCAATTTCTCATCACAATTCATCTGCGTCACCTGCTTCAGTCTCTATTTAACCTGTCTGCTTCCAGTCATCAGAGCTAGATTTTTTGAGCCTTTCGTGATAGTCTTCTTGCAAGTCATAGTGTTTTCTGATTGCCTGATCCTGGCCTGTTCTGTCTTCGGGCCTCTGTTTCTGCCTGTTCCTATTCTGATCTGTTTGCCTGACCTGTGTTTGGACTCCTGATAGAGTCGTCAACAGGCAGAATCCTAACACCAACCTGGATTTCCCTTTGGCACCTTTCAGATCTCTGATCTTCTGGCCCAGACTCCTGTGAAGCTAATCAACACTGGCTCTGGCTTTGTCCTCTGGATTGTCCTGCCTTCCTCTGTCTGCTTGGATCTGATCTCCTGCCAGATATACAGTCTTCAAGGCTTCAGTGCCTGGAACTCTCTGGGCAGTGTTGGCCACGTTGTGTTGTCAGCTGTTCAGTTGTAATCCACCTCTTACTCTGGGCACGGAATGAACTATAAAACCAGATAGTAACTACCACTTTTGTAATCATGCTTCGCCAGATTAACATGGTCACTAACTTGTGTTTCCCTCATGCAGAGGTTTCTGCGGTAGACGCCCTAGCTGCCCAATAACATTCATTTTTTTTTTTAATATATGCTTTTGGAGAAATCTAACTGTCTGTCTACCTTTAATACCAGGTCCTCTGTTCTGAGCCTTGACACCTTAAGCAGAAACTGTGTATCTATCTAAAAAAACTTTAATTCATAATCAAAATTAATCAGACTCTAGTCTAGAGTGTCATTTTCCAGCAACAGCTGAGTCTCCCTGTTAGTGTTAGAACTAAGTAATACTGTATGATAATACAGATGAGAGGTTAAAAAAGCTATTGTTCAACAGTTTCGGTGCAATTATTGTTTTTTATTTATTTTTTTAAAATAACTCATATTTTAATGATTAGATGATTAGATTTTACTCTAATTATTTTTGATGCCTCTTCAATTTAATTTTCTTTTCTTTTTCTTCTCACGTACAGCTCATTGAATTTTCTTGCCGCTGAAATGTTTGCTATAGTTAAACTAAGATAAATTATAGATAAACTGTAGGTAAATTATGGACTGGTAAATTAAGAGCTTGGTGTGAGAAAATCATTTGATTTTCCAACTTCCCCTAAGTCTTTTCCAACTACAAAACTCATAAAATGCACAGTTAGAAAAAGGAAAATAACATTTATAGTACACACCAGTTTCTGCCTTCAGATCCCTGACAGCAGATGGTGCTAAAGAGAAAGAAAACGTTTGAACTGTTGCAAAGACGTAGAAACTTACCTCCTTCTTACATTTTCACTTTTATAAAGGTTAGGTTCAGTTTTAGACTATGAGAAAATAATTTGATTTTTCAACAACAAATCTCATAAATTGCACAGTAAAAAAAAAAAACATTAATAACATTTATCATACACACCATTTTCTGCCTTCAGATCTCTGACAGCAGATGGTGCTGAAGAGAGAAACTTTTGAACCATTGCAAAGAGGCAGAAACATTTTCTTTACATTTTTACTCATATAAAGGTTAAATTTTAGACTGTATGTCATAGTAGAAGGTCCTAGGGCAGATATGATTTAAAAACACTGATCTGACTATACCATTTACTCATGGGGATAAATCTTCACTATTTGTAGTAGTTTCATCCACTGTTTCATTTTGATGTGTTGAGACGATCAAATGGTGAACTCATGAGAAAACTCATGCACTGTAGGTTTAGATCTGAATTTCTGAATTTTACATTCAGCACAGAACAAAATACAGAGTTGTTGATTTAATCTGATCATTTCCAGAAAAAATACAATAAATGTGTTCAAATTCAAATTGTGTAGAAAAATGTCAGTTAGTTACTAGAACAGAAAAAAAAAACTGATTCTCACCATGATACCATGCAGATATGAAAGACCAGAGCACTGCAATGAAGAACAAAAGCTAAATTATAACAAATAC
>NW_015151934.1:108321-111067 GCF_000732505.1 Cyprinodon variegatus | reverse complement strand
GGAGAACTCATGAGAAAACTCATGCACTGTATGTTTAGATCTGAATTTCTGAATTTGACATTAAACTAAGATTAAAATACAGAGCTGTTGATTTAATCTGATAATTTCCGGGAAATATACCATGAAAGTATTCAAATTCAAATTGTGTAGAAAAATGTCAGTTAGTTACTAGAACAGAAAAAAAACTGATTCTCACCATGATATTGTGCCGAGATGAAAGACAAGAGCACTGCAATGAAGAAAAAAAGCTAAATTATAAGAAATACATGTTAATAACAGTTTTCAGGTTAGACTGGTAAAGAGATAAAATATGCAAAATTAATAGACACTAAATATTAAAAACATTTCTTTAATCACACTAAGGTGACATGCAACATGCAGAAATGTTGTTTTTGATCTCTGAAGAGAAAGTCAGATATGTCCTTACAGAAAAAGACCAGCATGCAGAGCAGAGCGTTCTTCATCCTCACATCCACACCTGCTGCACAGCTCATCAGAAAGGCTTCTACTGTATTTGAACTATACTGAAGAAGGAGAAGTTACACATCACATATGACACCTGCATGATAAACACCTCTACAGCCTGTGTGTTTCCTTCCGTTTTTACCAAAGTTCGTCCCACAGCAGCAGGTTTGACTGCAGCCATTGGTGGGTTATACTTCCTGTCCACTGCAGAAAGATTTTAGTCTTTGTGATATGCGATTAAACAATTGTAAGAAAAACAAAGACAGATTTTAGAAAGGGTTAATGCAAATCATAGTTCAGAAATGCATTTTTTCAATTAAACTTTGTTTTCCTCAATGATTGTTAAAAATCTGCTCTTTTGGTTCCTGCATTTCTAAAGTTTTTGTTCACACCTATTTCAGCTGACTTATTTTTATCTGCACAGCAGCTCAACGATGCACTGTTAACCTAAAGTGGGTCATCTTTCTCTCTGTGCTTATGCACTGTTCTGGGATAGATCAGTCTTTTAATAACCATTAGTTCATGTCTCATGGAACATTGAGGATCACAATGATAATCAGAAAGGAGCTGAAGGGAACGCAGCTCCAACTAAAATTAATTACTTCAGTCTGTAACAAGTAGGTGACTGAAGTTGCTCACCCTTATTTTATTACACGCTAAAGCATCAAAACAAATGAACTTCTATTTATCCATAATCAATCAGAAAGGTAGATGTAAACAGAGTCTTCCAACATGAGAAAAAGAAAAAAGCTTCAAAAGCTCCATCATCATCCTGGTACCCAAACAAAGCTCCATAATGGGGTTAATCTACAGACCTGTCACCCTTAAATATATGTAGAAAGCTTTTATTGATTTTAAAGCATCTGAAGTACATGACAGGCCACCTCCTGGACCCCCTGCAGTTTTCATTTAACAAAAAGTTCAGCAGATGATGCAGTCATCTTGGGCCTACACTTCATCCTGCAACACCTTGACCACCCAGGGTCATTCAGCAGGATCCTGATCCTGGATCAGCTCAGCCTTCAACCCCATCAGTTAGGATACTGACAGCCTTCACTGTCAGTGGACCATCAGCTTCCTGACTGACCAGGAGCAGCTGTCAAACCAACACCTTTCCAGTGTTTGTCCTCTCTCCCCTCTTCTCCTTCTAACACCAATGGCAGAATCTTAGTGAATCCACCAGCTGTCCATGAAACTCCTGAGGTCTGCAGATGCCCCCACTGTCATTGGTCTGATCCAGGATGATAACCTGGCTGCATACAGGCAGTAAGTGGATAGGCTGGTCTACTCGTGAGGTCAAAACTACCTGGAGCTTAACATGTTCAAGATGGTGGAGATGGTGGTGGACTTCAGGAGAAATTCCCCCTCACTACCTCCCCCCACCATCCTGAACAACACTGTTCTGACTGAGGATTTA
Organism: Cyprinodon variegatus; assembly: GCF_000732505.1. NCBI lineage: Eukaryota > Metazoa > Chordata > Actinopteri > Cyprinodontiformes > Cyprinodontidae > Cyprinodon > Cyprinodon variegatus. The sequence continues at coordinate 109,185 of NW_015151934.1, read as the reverse complement.
TTTTGGTTCCTAGGAACCAGCTTTTCTCTGGACCTCAGGTGGTCCTCACACTATAAGGCCCAGATGAAGGCCAGTCACAGACTGGACTTCCTGCTGCAACTCTAGAAGTACAACCTTTAACAAGAGCAACCTTTAACATGCTCATCCATCTCTGTGTGGTTTGACTCAACCACAAAACAGGAGAGGTCCAAACTGCAATAATTAGGTCAGCTGAGAGGATCACTGGATCTTCCCTCCATCCAGGATTAGTACAGGGTAGGGTCATGAAAAAGGCCAGAGGAATCTCTGATCAGTGGTCATTGTTTTGTGTTTTATAGTGTGTTTGTATGATTTTGTATGATTGTATCCTTAGAGTTGGGCTAAAACATGGTACTTCCCTATTTTACCTAGTTTTTTGTTTCTTTTTAAATCAACTCCATTTAGCACTCTTTGCATTTGTCTGTGATTTTAGTAATACATTTCTAATACATTAAGTAGAAACCTTTTTTTCAGTTAAAATACAGTTACATTTTCAGTCTTTGTTGTGTTTGGTTTCTGGGCTGTGAGGACAGGCAGAAAGAGAGGTTTGCAACTTTAAAGTTCCTCTTTGTATCTAATGAAACATCATAGTGTGAATTATTTAATCAACACATGCAGAAATAACCAGTGTTGTGCCTGAACGCGTTCATTGAACGAAAGTTCATGAACTCGTTCATATTTTGGGCGAACGTGAACTGAACGTACTGTATTACTGCCTGATGAACGTTATTGTAAACTCGTTCATTCTGGGGTCTGTGAACGGCACGCTCTCTCAGTTCAACTTCGTTCAATAGGTTGCCAAATTTCTATAGAGCCCTCCAGGCGAAACCCCGGCTAAATCACACC
>NW_015151934.1:105639-107510 GCF_000732505.1 Cyprinodon variegatus | reverse complement strand
AACTTTCCCAACACTGGAAATAACTAAGCTGTAATGAGCAGATAAGAGCAGTCAGACACTGTGAAGGAAGTGCTGCAAAGCTGAGCTACAGCACCAAAAAGTTAAGGTATGAGCTCATTCAGTGATGAGGAAGATAAGGCTGCTTTCTGCTGAACGGAAAATGATATTTTTAGCCTGTAGCTGCCTGAAGAATAATAATGACCAAAACTGATACATAACCTACCCTAAACCTGTCCTAAACTCAGTTCAGACCTTAGTCCTAAATCTAACCCTCACCCCAAGAAGATAACTTATCTTCATGGGAACCAGTTGGCTTTAATGAAGTTGGTGGTGCATTTAGGTGACTAATGCCTGACCCTTTCTGAAAGCTCCTACTGTTTTCTGCTCTTTCACTGGATCTTTTGCAGTTTTAACCTTTTAGTTGTTTAACTGTGGGATATCAGGGAGTTTAACAGCAATGAAGTGATCTGCAGCATGAATGGATTCGGATTAAGGATAAGTGTCAAGTTACGACAGAAGATGAACTCTAAGCTTCATGTTTAAAATATTGAACTTTCCACTTCCATCTAGTGGTGGTTAAAAGAAATGCAACATATTTCCCACTTTAAAGCAGAACTTTTTAACTCCCAAACCACATAATGGTGACAGATTACTGATGACCCAAACGTGTAGTTATGTTTAATTAACTAGAAGAACACTACAAACTACTGGAATAAACACATAATGCATAAAGGAATCAGTAAAAGACATGATTAGTAATACAGAAATACCAAGTTATACATCTGTGTTTATTTATTTATTTAATTTTTTTTTTAGTTTTGTTTGTACACGTTGTAGGCTTAAGCTTTAAGTCGTTTAACTTAAATTACAGTGCTGACATTTCTTGGTGGGAACCTTTAAGGGAGTTTTTTAAATTCAATTAGCAGACGTTACTGCAACCTGAGACTCTCTGAATAAATTCTTCTTTTCTTTGATTATTCAGATTCTGACTCTGATGTTTTCTTTGACAAGACTACAGTTTAAGACTCAATTGATTATGGATTTTGTTCTCAAATAATCTAATACCATCCATCCACCCATCAAACTCCAACCTGAGATTATAGCTGTTTGTAAGGAGGACTGCACCCCAAAAGGGCAGCACCCCTGCAACTTTTTTTGAGCTTTGCATCCTTCTTATGGACGAAAATGGCTGGGAAGCTTCTACAGATGCATACGCTGCAGCAGAACTGTATTCAATACTAACAAATGAGATACTGGGGAATCTTAAACTTACTGTAACATTAATCATCACCTTCCAATATTGATTCTGCCCGAGAAGGTGAACTGACACACTTCAATTTTGTAAAAATAGTATAAACCAACTTAATATTAATCAATTATTTGAAAATATCCCCCAAGTACACGTTTTTATCATTAGAAAAAAGTACAAAATCTAAATGTTCACATGATAAATAAAAAAATCCCTTTTAAGCTGTGAAACTATTTCCCGCTGGTTTGACATAGATTTTAAGAAATAAGTAGTATGTATCTTTAAGTAACTGAAATTGGTATCTAAGTGAACATTGTGTCTGAGTGAAAGTACCTTTAAAGAACACAGAACAAACATTTCAAATCTTTCTCTGATCATTTTCACAGATAAATCACAAAATATTAGTCAACTATGAAACTTTAAAACATATTTATGAATAACTTTTAAAGTGTACAAAATTTGTCATAAAAACACAACTTTTGAAAACTTTCTAATCCTTAACAATGAAATCTTTCTGCTTTAACTATTGGCATAGTTACAAATGTCAAAAGCTCAGACACTAGGTATCTCTTTGAGAAAAACTCTTTGAGAAAGGGAGTGAATGCAACATTCAACTTGTGAC
>NW_015151934.1:101489-105364 GCF_000732505.1 Cyprinodon variegatus | reverse complement strand
AAAAAAAAAAAAAAAAAAAAAAATAAAAAAAGAACTTAGCAATCCCTTTAATGAGTCTATGTGTTTGTGAGAATAACAGTTTCACACTTTCTTATGTAAGGGGAGAATTCAGACAGAACTTCTGCCTACAGAATATCCATTACCCAAACATTGCTCTAGAATGGAACTGGTCTGAACTGTACACTAAACCTTTATAACTCCAGATACCAATAAATCAGAGCCGGTGGACAACCTAAAAAATGTTCCAAGCTTTTCCTCGTTAAGCTACCTGATGTATCTTTTCAGGTGCTTGCCACTGTCACTATCCAATCCGTCCCGGAAGCACGATCCATCATGTGTGAACAGATATACATCCGGGTGTCCATTAATAATGTAATTATGGTACTAAAATTACTTATTTCTATCCTTAACTCTATAAAGAATGCTAATACACTTCTTGTTGTTGTGTGACAAGAGACAATTTGATGTTTTTTCCCTTTTCTTTGTTAAACTGCTTCTCTGACGGAATCGTCAAACATGCCCGGCGTAGTCCGGCAAAACATAATTAAACCATGTTTATCTGGATTTTAGTTGTTTATTTCTTTAGATTATGCACTATATACCAAAATATTACAAAAGAGGAAAAATTAACAGTCAAAAAGACAGAGACGAGTGATAAAACAGAAAGGATTTTAAGACATTTATTTCCACAGGAAATACATTATTGACCTTTAACACATTATATTTTAGTACGCTTACTATTTTTTGTTAGGGAAAAATGTAATTTAGGTCTTTTTAACAAAATAAAATTGAGGGCGACCCAAACATATATGGATGTGCATGTGCAAATTAGCCGATTAGACATGTGCAGAACGGATCGTGCTAACAGGACAGAAAGGTTAGTGACACGTTTGCTTGGATGACATCTCTTTAGGAAAGTTTAATATTTCTACTACTTTATTTGGAGTGGGTTTGAAATCACTTTACATTTTGGTTAATTTCCCATCTTTTAGATTAATTAGTGGCTGTGTGACCTTCGTCCAACAGTGGATGACGAACATTAGTTTATTCAAGATTTCTGTAAGAGTAGCAGCAGTGACTCTCTTCCTGCATTCATATCTGTCAAGCACTTCAAGAAGTTTTTCATTATCAACAGTGTCAAAATGATCTAATGCATGCTTGAGGACATCTTGTCCTTGAGTCTTTACAAACATCAGAAAGCTTCTCGTCAGGTCACTGTGCACCTCCCCATAAAGTATCTCCTCAATGAAAGGAGGGTTAAGTTTAATTGCCAAGTACTGGTATTCTTGAAATCCTTTCAGAAGAATTCTCCCGACTGCTTTCCAAGAGGCATCACAGAAATCATGCCAAAGAAAGACAGTTTGAAAGTTTGAAAGCGTACAGCGTTCAGAAAACTCTGCCCAGAAGCTGCTGTAGACATCTCTGATTACAAAAGATCCGCTACCCTTTTCTGCTGGTTATCAGGAAGAAGACGTTTGAGTTTCTGTGCTTTGTTCAAGATGTTAGGGTCAGCAAAAGGCCTCTATCATTTTATTAAAGCTATTTGAGACGTGCAAGACCAAAATTGTTTCAGGCAAAACATTGAGAGGAATTTCAGGTAACTCATCAGGTTCATAGGTCAGTGTGTCACTGAGGGCGTCACCATTCCCTGCATTATTTGCGACATGGACCTCATCTGTTGGATCCTGGCAATAATGTATTTCCACTGATGGTTCTTTAATGGCCTCAATATCTGGTACATCAGGCTGAGGAGCAGATTTGGCACAGGCATGGTTGTTATCATCAGACTCTTCACTTAACTTTGATTTTGGTTGAGTTGATTTATAGAAGCACAGAAGTGGAAGTTTAACTGTATTTTATAACATTTCAATGGTGACATCCTTGTGAAAAGGATTTTGCTTGAAATCCCAAACCTCAAATTCAAAATCACATTCATGAGCTTTAGTGGATCTACCACCTGGAAAGAATAGTGACTTTCCTCCTTTTATTATCTCATTACTGTACATCCTGCATGGATGTTTATAGAGATCTTCCTTGTGCCCCCACCTTGCTTTGCTCTGACCTGTTATTTTGCCATCATTGTGAACCCATCCTATTTCAATATTTCTTTTTGATGTTTTTGCTCTAGCTTTTTTTGTTTTGGTTGAAGTTTCTGGCTCCTCTTCTCCAGTTTGGGTTTCCTTTCTAAGTTTGAGCTTCTCCCATAGCTTTTCAAAAATTCCCTGCTTCTGCTTTCCTGAGTGTATTTGATGCTCGCAAAAGTTGAACAAAGCAATCCTGTCTCCACATGATGGAAGATAGTTTGCTAGCTGAGCATCTTCCATTAGCAGAATGACCTCTCGGTCAATCTGTAAATAGGAAAGACATATATCTTTTAAATTAAGATGTAACAGGACAATAAAAAGGAAGCCAATAGGATGAGAGAAATTAATCCAAACAATTCTGTTAAATACAATTGTTTCCAGACAGCAAAAGAATTTTTCTGATTTCATTGCTCTGTAAGGGAATATAATAACAGGATCCCTGCTAATAAATATGAAAATAACAGTAATCTAAATGAACTAAAATTCAAAAAAGAAACACTATTATAAAATTAGGCTAAGAGGGCCTGCTCCATCCTGAACACAGTGCATGTGGAGGAGAAAAGAGGACAGTAACAAAAGTACATCAAAGCTAAACAGTTTTGCTCAGCATATAAATGATGATGTTTCAGAATTTTTTGTCTCCTTCTGTGATAGACTGCTGCACCTCAGGCGCAAATAGGAGCACCATCACAATGCCACTTCATCCCCAAACCTGTTAGACTTAAAGGTACATAACCTAATTAGATGCCTACAAAAGAACATGAACTATTTGATCAGAAAAAGGTTATGTAAATCAAGCGCCCTCTTGTGACAGTTTCACAGAACTATCATAATGCTAGTTTGCTCGATAACTAAATGAAAAAAAAATAAGGCAAAATAAGGCCTGACCGAGCCTGATGCTCTTAAATGCCTCACGGTAAAGCAGCAGCTCGTTGTGATCAAAGACTAAACGTTATAAATTAACTTAACTGATCTACAGTAACAGTTAGAGTCTCATATCAGAATATTTACTCATGTCAGTTAACTCTGCAGTCACATCCAAGGTTCAGGGTTCGCTTTAGTGAACACTAATGCTCATACAGTACTCCTTGAGACATTCTTTTTTTTTTTTTTTTTTTTTTACAGTGTCCTGTCTGGCAATGTGGCAATAATAATAATTGTCTTGATGCCAAGAAGAGCCCAACAGAATTTACTTTCATAAGTGTAGCAGTATTTGCAATTGCCATACTGCTCCACTTGTTTCATGCATATAAATTGCTTTATTATAATTATGCAGGGAGTTTTACAGTTTATATGGACACTGCAATGTAAATAGAGCAGAAAAACAGAAGAAGAAAAAGGAAAAAAGAAAAAAAAGATAAAAGATAAAAGAAAGAAGAGATAGAAAGGAGGTAATGACATTATGTCATTATCCAAGAGACATTCCAGTCTTTTCCCTCATTGAATCTGTTTTTTTGTTTTCATGGGTCTTGCGAACATTCTTCATTGTTTTGCCAGGAGAGGCTAAAAGCCACATTAGCTGATTTCTGGTTTTCACCCATTAGCGCAGGTGCAGTACGTACTTTTTTTGATGTAATATAAACATGAAAGGCTTTACCAACAAATTGGGCAAAAACCAAAAACTAGAAAAATAAGATACCAAAATAATAACTAATACATCAGCAGGATATGATGATATTTAATAAAAACTTTGCATTCAACCAGAGTGTCCATCCATCCATCCATCCATCCATCCATCCATCCATCCATCCATCCATCCATCCATCCATCCATCCATCCATCCATCCATCC
>NW_015151934.1:95759-97321 GCF_000732505.1 Cyprinodon variegatus | reverse complement strand
CCGCACATTTTGAGGGAAAAAAAAGACGTTTAAGTGCGCCTTATAGTCGTTAAACTACGGTAGGCTCTGTGTATGCACCTTGAAGCTCTATCCCTCCAGTTCTTATTCTGGAAAAGAGATCACTCTGGGCAAAACTCTTCAACTTACACTTATATGTATTAAATAACCAGGAGATATGACAACAGATTTTGATATAAATTGCAATCTTACTCAGATCAGAGAAGTTGCTTAGAATTTGCATAATGGCAGCTGCTCACCTCTGGGCTCACCTCTGAGGAAGTGGCCCCGATTAACAGTTAAGAAGGCATTTTATACATTCCAGTCTTCTACATCATCACATTGTACATCATACATGTTAGCAGATGAGTAGACATAGGCTCCAGCCTTATCAAAATATTACACTGTTCTTAGCTGAAAGACACCGCTCTCATTCCATTTCTAAATATTTACCACATAAATAATGAAGATTATAACTATATATCCGGACAGAGGAACCGTCTTAACCAGATAAACTACTGTGGAAAACATCAGTTCTGACACGCAACAGGCAGCCAATATCAAGGTGTGATAAACTCACGCATCATCAACGATAATTATCCTTACAAACACAAAATCGGTTTTAATCTGTAATATGGTTTTCAACCATGTTTCCCCATAGCAGTTTAGTTTAGTTGAGTTTTAGTCAAGAGTTTTTTTTATGAAATATGTTTGACTTCGAGTTGAATGATTTTTGTTAATAAACTGTTATATTTTGAACAGAAGTTGTGGTGATTTTATTCCATGTATGTATATTCTATACATACATGGAATAAATTCACCAAAACTTATCTGTTTGACCATGATTTGAGCTTGAATCACTCTTCCATTTATTGCTCTAACATACAGCTAGTAGGGTGTGCGTTCATAAACAACATATGCCAGTCCAAATAATATCTGAATAAAAAGATGTTTGCCACCCCTACCGGGAAGGCAATACACATCCTAAAGTATCACAACACAAACTTCTTATCACAGGCATGGATGAGGAGATGCTGAGTTTGGAACTAGTGATCCTAATCATCCCTATTACAAAGATCCACAATGAAAAGAAAATGTTTTGGCAGAAACATGTTGATTGATGCTCATGGTGAGTTTTAATTATGTCATATTAAATTAAGCATTAATTTCTGCATGTTTTGCTCCTATGACTTTAATAATAATAATAATGTCGCGCAAGCTCTACTCGAGCTTCAAGGAAGTTGGAGCAGAGCAAGGAGGAACCGTGGTCGCTCTAAGGTTTGCTTTGCGTAGGCGGTCTGCAGCAGAGGATGGAATTTTGGTGTTATTCTCACCAACCACATTTGTATATCAATGATTCTGGCTTTTCAATTGGATGTCAATATATAACTCAATACTAAGTGAGTTAGAGGCTCACGTAATCCACTGGATCTCCCCATGAAGCTCAGCATACCATCTCTCTGTCATGATGGGTTACTGAGAGGCCCAAAATGCAGAACACCACGGAGACAGAATAAAAGTTTAACAGGTTTATTGTTTCACAAAGCACATGGAAATAACACTGG
>NW_015151934.1:92348-95556 GCF_000732505.1 Cyprinodon variegatus | reverse complement strand
GGCAGACCTTGGTTCTGAGTTTCCAGCTCTTAGTCAAGAGCTGCATGGGAATCCAGAGAAGAGTCTTCAGGTTCAGGTTTCCTGAAAGCAGAGACAAAGGGTTAGAATCCAATCTGGATTCAATGGCAACAAGGTTCTCAGAAGATACTAGGCTTAGGTGCTAACCAACTGGATTTAACACTGCGGCGTCGAGGCAAGGTCTGAAGGCAGCTTATATACTGAGGATCCTCTGATGAAGAGATGCGCCTCAGGTGTGTCGAAGGCCCAGCTCAGGAGGATCCATGGCGGACTCTGCTGGAGAGAGATGGAACTTCTCCAGCTCCCAACACTCTTTAACCAGCAGTCTACAGACTGACCAACTTCATTTATCTCCACTCCACCACCAGTTTCACCAGATGAGTTTTGCAAGTTTAATTAAGTAATAATGGCAACAAAAAACAATCCCCAAAACAAAATAGGAGTATAAATGGGAGACTGAACAAATGCCAGGATAATCAGCAGATTAGGAGCAGGTGTGGACAGAAAAATCAAGACGGGAACTAGGAGAAGGGGACTGACACAAGAGGGCAACAGAGAGCAACTAAAAAACTACAAGACTGCATAAATATAACACAAAACGGAAGTTCCAAAGTGAGTTCAATAAGTATGGCTGTGCACTGTTGTGTTGTAGTTTGTGTGGAGATGGTGACTGTATAGAGCTGCTGCAGGTAGGCAATTAGCCGACTTAAAGTAAATATTTTCCATCTTGACTGCTATGACACTCATTGGTATGCCTCTCGGCTTTTAGGTGTCCCTTCCATTGAAAAGTCGATCCATGTTTGAGCCTTTTGAAACTCTAAAAACAGAACTGTTAGTGATGATGGGATGAAGCCTCATGAGCCGTTGAACCATTTGGCCAAATTGCTTAAACAATCCCCAAAATTCATGAGGCTTCATGTGAATATGTCACCAGCTACTGGTGGAGTGCAGAACTACAGTTATTAATATAATCTGTGATTTTTTGCAGTTGTTTTTCTTGTTTTATACAATTTAAGTTCCTTTGAAATTTTTAATGATTGGTATGTATAATAAAGGTTTTTGTAATTTTTGTGTGTTAAATGTCTTCGAAGAGAACAATCATTTAAGGTATACTGTTTTTCTGCAACTTTTGTGAAATAAGCTCAGGCAGACAGTAAAAGTGTTTGTGCAAATTGGGCAATGATGAGCATAATAGAAGGTGTAAAACATTTTAGTTATTCCACAGTTTTTGGTTTTAATAGGGTAGGAAGTTATGTGTTCAACCAATATTTTGGCTGAGCCTACTGCAAACCATGCATGGATTTAGTACCAAAACAAAAGACAATACATATGCTACACATACCATTTAATTCATTGTACATTTTACTGTGTTCACTGAGTTCAGTGTGGTTAGCATTAGTGCTGTTCATGTCCCCCCAGCGCTAAAAGAGGCCAGAAAGGCTCTATACCAGGCAATCTCTGAGCTCCAATCTGCACACACAGAGGGCGTTTCCATCATTGCTGGGGATTTTAACCAGGCTAACTTGAAGACTGTACTCCCTCACTTTTACCAACATGTGGACTTTGCAACTCGGGGTGAAAACACTTTAGACCTGATTTACTCTAATATTTAAGATGCATTCAGAGCAGCTCCCCATCCCCACCTCGAGTCATCAAATCACCTTTCTGTCATGCATATTCCTGCATAAAAACCCTAACTAATCAGGGCTAAACCAACAGTTAAAAAGGAGTATGGTCTGAGGTTGCCATGGAGAAAATCCAAGACTGTGTTGAGTGCTCTGACTGGAACATCTTCCTTGTACACCGGGACTTGTTTACCGAGGCCTGTGTGCAAGGATTGTACAGATCCTCACAGACTGGACAGATCCATAGTGCAGTATGCTTTGAGTCTGCCTCCATCATTCCGGTCCAAAAAAAAGCCTCAGGTTAACTCACCCAATGACTATAGGTCTGTTGCCCTGACTCCTGTCATGATGAAGTGAAGTGGTTAAAGAACACATTGTCTCCAGTTTCCCCCCAACATTCGACCAGTTCCAGTTCGCCAACCAATGCAACCGCTCCACTGAGGATGCCACCTCTGCTGCTCTTCAACTGAGCCTAGCACAACTGGAGGAGACGAACACCCACGTGCGGATGCTGTTCCTTGACTTCAGTCCAGCTTTCAACAACATTATCCCAGAGCATCTGATAGGACAACTGGGCCAGCTGGGCTTCAATACACTCCTCTACAATTGGGTGCTAGACTTCCTCACAGACAGACCTGGGTTGGACAGAGCACCTTTGATGTCATCACTCAAGCACAGACGCCGCACAGGGCTTTGTCCTGAGCCCCCTGCTATTCACCCTGATGACACATGACTGCATCCCGAGGTTCACCACCATCACAACGTGAAGTTTGTAGACAACACCACGGTGGTGGGCCTCATCAGAGAAGACAATGACCATAACTACAGAGAGGAGGTGGAGCAGCTGGTGGACTGGTGCAGAGATAGCTGCCTGATCCTGAAGGTGGAGAAAACAAAGGAGATCATTGTTGATTTCAGGGGAAAAAAAGTCGGCCTAACCACGCTCAACTGGTCATCAACAGCTCAGCTTTAGAGGTGGTCAGCAGCCCAAAATTCCTGGGGGTTCACATCACAGACAACCTCACTTGGACTGTAGGCACCACCTCACTGGTCAAAAGGGCACAAAAGTGTATGTACTTTCATCAGAGGTTGAGGAGAGCCCACCTGCCCCCACCCATCCTCACCACCTTCTACAGAAGCACCGATAGAGAGCTTTCTGACCAGCTGTCTCACTGTATGGTGTGGGGGCTTCAATGCAGCAGACTGGAAGAAGGTGAGGAGAGTAGTGAGAACTGCAGGGAAGTTAACTGGGGCTCTTCTTCCCTCCATAAAAGACGCTGATGAAGATTCTCAGTCATCCAGGTCCTAGTCATTCCGTAAAAGTTTAAAAACAATCCACTGGACTTGGTTTCAATTCAATTTCAATTTCAAGAATTTATTGTCATTGTCAAAAAAAGGCAACGAAATTGTGTTTGGGGTACAATACTTAGTAGCAGCAAGTTCCAAGTAAAGTGCACAAGAGGTAAAAGTGACACCAGTGCTTGACCCCCCCAGCCCCCCCCTCCATCCCACTTAAAGTGCAGCAAAGATTATTAAGTGCCATAATGCTTGCCCCCCCCAACACA
>NW_015151934.1:81801-90396 GCF_000732505.1 Cyprinodon variegatus | reverse complement strand
AAGGTGCTGGAGAAGTCCAAAAATAGAATCCTCACAGTACCACTTCCCTTATCCAGATGGGAGTGGACTCGATGTAACATGTAGAGGATAGCATCCTCCACACCAACACCTGGCTGGTATGCGAACTGCAGGCGGTCCTGGGCGTGTTGCACCTGGGGTCTGAGAAGGCCGAGGAAGAGCCGCTCCAACGTCTTCATCAGGTGTGAAGTGAGTGCCACCGGTCGGAAGTCATTCAGCTCGTTGGGCCTGCTCTTCTTTGGTACCGGCACGATGCAGGATGTCTTCCAGAGGGTGGGCACTCTCCCTAGCTGCAGGCTAAGGTTGAAGATCCGTTGTACTGGCTCCCCTAGTTCTGCAGCGCAGGTCTTGAGTACTCTAGGGCACACTCTGTCTGGGCCTGCTGCTGTCACACCATGATGCCAGATGTTGCACCTCTGCCCTGTAGTCCCTCTCATCGTTGTTGGTGATGAGGCCCAGGACGGTGGTATCGTCAGCGAATTTGACGATCAGGTTGGAGGGAGAAGAGGCAGAGCAGTCATGTGTGAACGGGGGTGTAGAGCAGAGGGCTTAAAACACACCCCTGGGGCGCGCCGCGCTTTCGCTTCCCCTCCAGGAAGCTTTCTCAATTCAAATGTCTGGATCTGCTGTGAGTTTGAGTCTTAACATAGAGAAGGCCTTGGATTGTTTGGAAACATGCAAATTGAACTGAAGAGTGGGTTGTTTGGTTCCATTTTTAGCCTGTAATATCTGAAACCTGTCTATGATTCTAAAGGTCGGTTGTTAAAGGGGGGGATTGTCGTTAAAGGGGGCGATTGTCTCCTGTAATACCTGAAACCTGTCTATGATTGTTAAGGGTCGGTTGTTAAGGAGGTATTGTTCACCGGCTGGAGCGGGGAGGTACTTTGTTCCTCTGTGATGGGGTGGGGGGTGTGGTGATATCTGGAAAGGATCAGCTCTATAACTGAATTGTAAGTTTTTTGGAAACTGGAATCTGAGTCCACCACCTCTGTTTAAAGTTGTTTTTTCTCTCTTAACATAGATGGCTTCCTTCACGCCCCTCTCAAATCACCTAATTTCTTTATCCAGAATGTGAACATTGTGGTCCTCAAAAGAATGTCCTTTGTCCACAAGGCATAGATGTACTGCATAGTCATTTCCAGAGGAGACCGCTCTTCTGATGCATGGCCCAACACAGAAGAGATCCCTTTAACGACAATCCCCCCCTTTAACGACCGACCTTCAGAATCATACAGGTTTCAGATATTACAGGCTAACAATGGAACCAACAACCCTCTCGTCGTTTCAATTTGCATGTTTCCAAGCAATACAAGGCTATATAAAGACTTAAACTCACTGCAGATCCAGACATTTGAATTGAGAATGCTTCCTGGAGGGGAAGGGAAATGTCTTCAAATCTTAGAAACCAAGTCCAGTGGATTGTTTTTTTAAACTTTTACGGAACTCGATACAAGACATTTCATCCCAGCGCTGCGTGTCCCGAGCCCATAACATTACCAATGACCCTTCACACCCCCACCATGGACTGTTCTCCCTGCTGCCCTCTTGGAAGAGACTTCGAAGCATCCGATGCAAGCCCAGCATTTGATTCCAAAGCAGCTTCTTTCCCACTGCCATTAGACTGCTGAATGTTTAATATAACGTAAATAAAAAAACTGAATGTTGGAAAAATTTTAAATCATCTCTCAGTCCTATGTTTACATTTGATCACCATGTTTATATTTCATCACAAGATCTAAACTATGCTGAAATTTCAAGTTGTCCAGATTTAGGTCAATTCAGCTTAATATAGTCGACTTGTTGAGCCCTAATGTTTACCTTAACTTTCCTAATAGAAGCCTGATGCTGTTATGCAATCCCCATATGTTAGGATGTAACCAGAGAGAGCACCATCATCCATACAGTCAAAAACTGTTCTGTCAATCTATATAGACAGCAAATCAGATTAGAACTTACATAGAAGCTTGGTAATATTTGCGATATATTTTGGCCACTGAAAGACTGTCTACAAAACCATAAATCTTTAAGTTGCAACAATGGAATAAACATAAAAAAAGATTAACATAGCTTATTTTTATTATATTTCCCTAACCTGATAAATAATAATCAGCACAAGTAAAAGACAGCCTCTTGCTAAAACAAAGACTATAGAAACAGGTCTGATATTTGGAAACCAATAGTATTATAAACCAAAGATATCTCAGATAATATACAGCAAAATAAACAAGCCATTAATCGAATAGTCATCAGCTGCGTCTCTGATGGGGACGCTTTCTGCTGATGCCTAGAGTCCGTATGTAGATGTTAACCATCTGAACTCCATGTTCAGCTGTAAATACCGGGTTTAACATTAGCATAATCAGAATCCTCCGCTGAACGATGAGACCTCTCTGCTGGGACTGTCACATGACTAAAATGGAAAATATACCAATAGAGAAAATATAGTGAGAAGAACAATCTTATTTCTTATATTCCATTTTAGAATACCTTTTTTTGAACAGTTTTAGTTCTTTCTTTGAGATTATAAGAATACTTTACCATTTTCAGAGGCTCTGAGGGGTGGGATTGTCTCATAGATGGAAAGGTCCTCTACAGACAATAAACCAAGGTCAAGGTTAATATTTGGAAATAAATCAGATTATCACTACTTTAATGTTTTACTACAAAAAGGCAGAGGTGTCAAGTAACGAAGTACAAATACTTTGTTACTGTACTTAAGTANAACATGAGACTGTCTTTACAGAGATATGTCCTGGGTTACACCAGCGTTTGTTGACATACATGATGAGTCCCCCACCTTTGCTTTTTCCGCTTGCTTTAGTGTCTCTGTCAGCTCTCACAGCAGTGAATCCCGGCAGGTCCACGTTAGCATCCGGTACGAGGTGGTTTAGCCATGTCTCCGTAAAGATGAACACGCTGCTCTCCCGGTAGATCCGCTGGTTGTTCAGCGCGGACAACTCGTCGATCTTGTTCGGCAGCGAGTTCACATTCCCCATGATCACGGAGGGAATCGATGGCTTGGAGCACCTCCGATTCTCCGCTAGCTCCGCCTTTAGCTTAGCCTCAGCCTTGCAGCCCCTGGGTCTCCTCCTCAGCTCCCCGGGGATGGGATGTCGTATTCCGGCTCGTTGCATTGTACGCAGTGCCAGCAGTTCCTCTCTCGAATAAGTGAGAAAAGTGGCTTTTTGTTGCATTTTAAGTTCGAAATATCCACAGGATAAATGTAAAGTGCACAGTACTCTTCACAAGAAGAATAAAACAGTAGAAGAAAAAGGGGTTAAATAGGTTTAAAAGGTTAAAAAAAGTTTAAGAACTGGAGAGCTACTGGAGAGCCAGCCGTCTCCCACAGCGCCATCAACGTTTTTTGGGTCTGGGTCTCAGGGGGGTTCTGCTGGGTCTCAGGGGGGTTCTGCTGGGTCTCAGAGGGGTTCTGCTGGGTCTCAGGGGGGTTCTGCTGGGTCTCAGGGGGGTTCTGCTGGGTCTCAGGGGGGTTGCTGGGTCTCAAGGGGGTTCTGCTGGGTCTCAGAGGGGTTCTGCTGGGTCTCAGAGGGGTTGCTGGGTGTCACAGGGGTTCTGGATCTTGTAAGGCTGGTTCTGGATCTTGTAAGGCTGGTTCTGGATCTTGTAAGGCTGGTTCTGGCTCTTGTAAGGCTGGTTCTGGCTCTTGGCTCTAATAGGTAGCAATGAGACGGTGAAACTGGCAGCTATTCATAGCCTTGCTAGCGATCCAGCGGAGTTCATCCCTCTTCGATACGCCGCATGTCAGGCTCAAAAAAGATGGCTGCTTTAGCCGTAGACCTAGAAGATGTAGAAGTGGTGAGTCTGGATGGTTCTGATGCCTCTCCCCTTTCCTCCCAGAACGGTCTGAACGCCCTGCATCTGGCTGCCAAGGAGGGCCATGTGGATCTGGTCCAGGAGCTTCTAGACCGAGGGGCGGCCGTGGATTCCTCCACTAAGGTAACCATCCCTCCTCAGCGGGGCTGCAACCAGAGACGCAGAAGCTTCTGGTTTGCAGCGTAGCCTGGAGATGCTCCAGAGGTCAAAGGTCAGCAGACGCCATGCAGGAGAGGAGTCATTTAAAGTGTCAGGTTTACACCCAGAATGTTCCAGATTAAAACACAGAGGCTCGTTAGTAGTGCTGCCCTGATGCCTTTTCTGGCCTGATGTGTGTTTATATGAAGAACTGCATCCTACCTGGATGTAAAATAATCACCATCATGGCTTCATCAAGCTGCTGCCTTCCTTTCTGAAGCAGGACTACAACAAAGTGAATCCAGTAGAACTTTTTATTGCCTACCTGGAGTGGGTAGAAAGTTCTGGCTCTCAGAATGGTACCAGTGCCCTATTGGTTGGTACTCGCCGATACCGATACCACCATTTTAGGGCTGGATCGGAAAGCCTTGATTTTGATTAGAAAACATGCAAATAGAAATGGATGAACGGGTCCCCCCCTTTGGAATGGGGGTCATTTGGCTTCTTTGTTAGCCTGCAATGCCCCATACCTGTCTATGCCTCTGAAAGGGGGTTGTTAAAGGGAATAGTTGGCCTGGATGAACAGGTGAGGTCTTCTGTTCTCCTGTAAAGGGGATGTGATGATATCACCGTTCGTCTGTGTCAGTTTGCATGTTGTCTCAGCTAAAGTAAGGCTTGGTCGGGCTGCTGTATGGAGCAGGGGTGGGCGATTCCAGTTCCTGAGGGACGGTATACTACAACTTTTAGATCTACCTTTGGTTCAACACACTTGAATCACATAATTAGGTGATTAAGAGAAATCTGGAAGAACTGGCTGCCTTCTGAGGAGGTAACCCACCATTTGATTCAGGAACTGGAACTGCCAAAGCCTGGAACTAAACGCTATTTCTGACATTTTGAATTGAAAAAGCTTCCTGGATGGAAGAAAAATGTCTTCAAACCTGGAAACAAAGCTCAGTGGATTGATTTGAACCTTTTTGGAATGTTCTTCTGATGTTTCCTGTTGATCCAGAAAGGGAACACAGCCCTCCACATTTCCTCCCTTGCTGGTCAGGCTGAGGTGGTGAAGATCTTGACCAAAAGAGGAGCTGACATCAACTCGCAGTCTCAGGTGACGCTGCCTTCCTCTCCGTGTCCTGGATGGATACCTAAGCTGGTGTTTAACCAGCAGCTGCTGTTTCTTCTTTCCAGAATGGATTCACTCCTCTGTACATGGCGGCTCAGGAGAATCACCTGGACGTGGTTCGCTACCTGCTGGAGAACGGAGGCAACCAAAGCATTGCTACAGAGGTGAGTACGCCCAGGTCAGACCGCCAGAGTTCTGACAGCATGTTTATCCGTTTGCTCCTCCACCGTCCCTCTAGGATGGCTTCACCCCGCTGGCCATTGCCCTCCAGCAGGGACACAACCAGGTGGTCTCCATCTTACTGGAGAATGACACCAAAGGGAAAGTCCGCCTGCCCGCCCTGCACATCGCCGCACGCAAAGACGACACCAAGTCGGCCGCGCTGCTCCTTCAGAACGACCACAACGCAGACGTCCAGTCCAAGGTACGGCCGTCCTTCGCCGTGGGCTCGGCATGCGTGGAAGCCCGGTAGCTCCTGTGCCGCTAGCTGTGCAGCAGCGGCGGTGCTTCCTATGAAGCCTCCTGATTGGACGGCAGCTCTAGCTAGCTAACCCGTGACGCGTCGCTATAAAACACACCAAATCAGCATCATCCAACAGCAGGGGCATAAAGTCTGTTTTCCTCCGCAGCCACAGTGATGCTGATGATGTAGCTGGTAGAGACGACCTCTGACCTTTACTGGCTTCTGTTAGATGTTAGTTTGAGGCTATAGAGCTGAGGTGACTTGTTCCCACTATGCTAACTGGATCCTGTCCAGTTTCAACCAAACAGATGTCACGCTGCGCTTCAGCGAATCCTTTTACCTGCTCAGCTTGTCATCAAGGTGTGTCAGTTGGACCGGGTCAGCGCCTGAAACATGGCCGCTGGGGCTTAGGACGGACCTGTCGGCTCTTAGATAATAAAGGTCAGAATTAAAGCGGTTTACATCCTTCCCTTCTTCACACCTTCTTACTGTTGTTGCTAAACACGCACAGACCCAGACTTTGCTGGTCTGACGGAGGGACGCCACAAAGGAGGAAGTTAGTTTGAGAAACATAAACATTCCCAAAGGAAAACCGGATTGTTGCTCCTTCAATGTCGCCACATTTATCAGGAAAATGTATCAGTGGTTTCAGCAGCAGAGTGCGGTTAATCGGGTTCCTGTCCAGGTCAAACCGCCAAACGGTTCGTTTTCATTTTTCTTTCAAATCCATAATAAGACTGGATGGTTTTAACTGGTTTAAACTGGTTTAAACTGGATGGAGCTGAGGATCCCATCTCAACCAACGTCCGTGGTAACGGAGAGCCTGTCCCACCCGATCCCGACCGAGGGGGGAGACGATCCATCCTCTCCGCTCCTAAACTTCAGCCAAGTTTGGTTTCTAAGCGATGCGTTTCCATGGATACTGGCTGCAAATTCCCTCCTCAGCATCCCTGAAATGAGCCCCTGATAGATAGTGGTTAAAAATAATCCTCTTCGCTGACGTTCAGCTCGACAGCTGGAGAAGAATGGAGAGATATTGGCACCTTTTCAGACTCCACCAACATTATCTGGCCTGTTTAGATTAAAGCTGTTAAACTTTGGTCCCATTACTTCAGAGGAAGGTTTATAAGAAATGAATTTTCTTCAGGGGAAATGAGCCAAAGGAAAACTGCCAAACCGCCCGGTTTACCAGTTAGTTTTGTGCCATCATGCAGACGCCATCAGAATCAGTTTGTCATTGTCCACAAACTGAAAAAATATCCAAAATGTTTTTCCCTCACAACAGAGGTATAAACAGTCTGCAGTAATATGAAACATAATAAACTTCTCCCTCCTGTTGTTTAAAAGTTTAAATCTAAAAATCAACTTGAATGTTTTCTAAGGAACAGACTGATTGTTCTGTTAGAATCAGCTCTGATGGCCCCTACTGACCGCTAATAAGGCCTCACACTGGTTAGCATCACATGCATTATTGACAGCAGCTAGCGTAACATAAAGGCTTTAAACTCTCAGGGTAAATAATCTGAACCAAGAACAAGTCCTAACACCAGAAATGAAACGGGACAGCACCCTGAACGACTCCTGCTGCTAATCCACCTCCTTTGCTTTTTTCTGCTCCTCTATAATTCTCTGTTGGTCAGAAAGCTCAGCGATAATCCCAGAGGAGTTCAGATTTACTGCTTCGCTGTAGCCGGTCGGATATAATAGTTTGTTGTTTCTTGGAGGGATGATATGATGAGGAAGGTTTTTCTACAGCGAGTTTAAGCAGCAAAGTGAAAGCAGACCAGAACAGAGCTCTGTGAATGTTTTTTCTCTGCATCCTGAACCAGATCACTCCATCCTG
This sequence comes from Cyprinodon variegatus, assembly GCF_000732505.1. Lineage (NCBI taxonomy): Eukaryota > Metazoa > Chordata > Actinopteri > Cyprinodontiformes > Cyprinodontidae > Cyprinodon > Cyprinodon variegatus. The sequence continues at coordinate 82,974 of NW_015151934.1, read as the reverse complement.
AACCAGATCAGTCCATCCTGAACCAGATCAGTCCATCCTGAACCAGATCAGTCCATCCTGAACCAGATCAGACCATCCTGAACCAGATCAGTCCATCCTGAACCAAATCAGACCATCCTGAACCAGATCAGTCCATCCTGAACCATATTACTCCATCCTGAACCAGATCAGTCCATCCCGAACCATATTAGTCCATCCTGAACCAAATCAGACCATCCTGAACCAGATTAGTCCATCCTAAACCAGATCAGTCCATCCTGAACCAAATAAGACCATCCTGAACCATATTAGTCCATCCTGAACCAAATCAGAGCATCCTGTACCAGATTAGTCCATCCTGAACCAGATCAGTCCATCCTGAACCATATTAGTCCATCCTGAACCAGATCATTCCATCCTGAACCATATTAGTCCATCCTGAACCAGATCAGACCATCCTGAACCAGATTAGTCCATCCTGAACCAGATCAGACCATCCTGAACCAGATTAGTCCATCCTGAACCAGATCAGACCATCCTGAACCAGATCAGACCATCCTGAACCAGATCAGTCCATCCTGAACCAGATCAGTCCATCCTGAACCAGATTAGTCCATCCTGAACCATATTAGTCCATCCTGAGCCAGATTAATCCAGGCAGATCCAGTTCAGTCCATCCTGAACCATATTAATCCAGCCTGAACCAGATCAGTCCATTCTGAACCAGATCAGTCCATCCTGAACCATCTTAGTCCATCCTGAACCAGATTAGTCCATCCTGAACTAGATGAACCATATTAGTCCAGCCTGAACCAGATCAGTCCATTCTGAACCAGATCAGTCCATCCTGAACCATATTAGTCCATCCTGAACCAGATTAGTCCAGGCAGATGCAGTTCAGTCCATCCTGAACCAGATGAACCATATTACTCAGCCTGAACCAGATCAGTCCATCCTAAAACAGATTAGACCAGGCTGAACCAGATTAGTCCAGGCTGATCCAGATCAGTCCAGGCAGATCCAGTTCAGTCCAGGCAGATCCAGTTCAGTCCAATTTAGTCCATCCTGAACCAGATTAGTCCAGGCAGATCCGGTTCAGTCCAGGAAGATCCAGTTCAGTCTAATTTAGTCCAGGCTGATCCAGATTAGTCCATGCTGATCCAGATCAGTCCAGGCTGATCCAGATTAGTCCAT
>NW_015151934.1:71701-76943 GCF_000732505.1 Cyprinodon variegatus | reverse complement strand
GATGAGTGAGAATCTTCACCAGCGACTTTGATCTGATTCCATATTTAGATATTTTCCATTGAAGCTGTAATAATTTCAGCATGGAAGCATCTGAGGGCCGCCATGTTATGAGATCCAGGAGGCGCTCTAGCCATGTCTCTGCTGAGCTCGGTCTATAGTGAGTTCTAATCCTAACTGAACTGCTCTCTCCCCCCCTCCCCCCCTGCATCAGATGATGGTCAATAGGACTACTGAGGTATAAACTTCCTCTCTGATTCACTCAGATATTCCTCTCTGTATCGTCACTCCTTCTTTTCTCTCCTTCATTCTTTCACCGTTTGCTGATTTCACACTTTTATCCGTTTCGGTTTGGTCTTGTTCAGTCGGGCGTCTCCATGTATGGCTAAGCTGCCGCCATGTGAAGCTAAAACTTCCTTATTTCTGCACTGATGTCATAGAAACTTTCTTTTTTTTAACTTTACCATCATATGAGATTATTTTTCCATCGGTAGTCCTCAGTGCATTTACATATACGTGATAAATGTGAGGAGTTGATATGAGTGCACGATGCTTCTGTGATGTTTTTAAGTTGATGCATATTGTGCTGATGCATTGTGGGAAAGCTGTCTGTCTGTCCTCTGCAGTGATCATGTCAGTCTGTCTGCATGAAGTCTTTCATAGCAGTAGGGATGCGCTGAATGATGGGAGAATGACAGAGGCTGCCAAATCAAACCCTTTAGGTTTAAACGGAGAATATTTACCAACATCCTGCAATTTAATGATTGATCAATGTTTCTTTTTTACTTTTTATTGAGTCTAAATCAGCTACAGATTAATAGTGTCTGTAGCTTAGCAACAACTGGGCAGATAGCTTCACATGAAATAACCCCAGTGGATTCTGGGTAAATGATACAGTAGTAGCCATTCCCCACTTTCCTTCAAGGGTCCTTGGTTGGTCCTTGATTGGTCATTGGCTGGTCATTGACTGGTCCTTGATTGGTCATTGGCTGGTCATTGACTGGTCCTTGATTGGTCATTGGCTGGTCATTGACTGGTCCTTGATTCGTCATTGGCTGGTCATTGACTGGTCCTTGATTCGTCATTGGTTGGTCCTTGGTTGGTCCTTGATTGGTCCTTGAAGGGTCCTTGACTGGTCCTTAGTTTGCCCTTGAAGGGTCCTTGACTCGTCCTTGGCTGGTCCTTGAAGGGTCCTTGACTCGTCCTTGGCTGATCCTTGGCTGGTCCTTAAAGGGGCCCTTGGCTGGTCCTTGAGGGGTCCTTGGCTGGTCCTTGAGGGGTCCTTGAGGGGTCCTTGGCTGGTTCCCTATAATTCCTTTTTAAACATCAATCTTTGTACTAAAATATTCTTTCCTTCCTGATTTGTGGAGATTAGGATCTAAAGAGAAGCGCCACCTCCTGGTCAGAGCCTGTAATTCAGGGAAGGGGGGTCACTGCAGTGGCTGGGAGTTGGAGGGAAGTGGTCTTCCATTCGGCGGGCGTCTGACTGTGAAGGACCGTATTAAATGGCTGCTACCGTATAAACAGAAGCGACTGCAGGCAGATGGAGCTTCACTCTATCATGTCCTGAATGGCAGCATCTGTTCACAGCCGCTGCTCATCCGTGGCTTTTCCTGCTCGTCTTTAAAACGCCGTTTGCTGAAACCATCAGACGGTTTGAAGGTTTTTGATGCTGCAGCCATGTTTCAGTGAAACATCCAATATTTCAACTCCTCCCAGCTCAGAATAGTAAAGCAATCTTATTCTTTGAAACAGAGAGGAAACGTTTTATCTTAGAGATAATAATCCTGTAAACTGTAGAAGAAGTTGATCAGTTTTATGTCTAAAAGACGTTTAATGCTCGCAGCCTGGGTCATTCACTGCCAACCAAACACCAGCTGCATGTTTTGTTATGTTTTGTCTGGAAAATTAGCATAATCAATCGACTGTTGTTCTGTCAGCAATATTAATCAATGTTTAGTTTAACTTTAAAAAAGTAAAACCTTAAAGTTTATTTTCCTGTTTCAGGTCAGTTAGCATCACTAAAAGAAAATGTATGCCAATGAAAATCCTTGTTTTTGTCCCTGAGTGAAACTTTAATCTGCAATGGAGGATGGCTTCTTCCTGTCTGAGCGGCGTTTCAGCCCATGATGCTGCAGGACTGCTTCTAGAAGAAGTTCTATGTTCTTCTATTCAAAGCATTCTACGTTCTTCCAGAGAAACGTTCTATGTTCTTCTAGAGGAACGTTCTACGTTTTTGTATAGGAACGTTCTACGTTCTTCTAAAAAAACATTCTACGTTCTTCTAGAGAAATGTTCTACGTTCTTCTAGAGAAGCATTCTACGTTCTTCTAGAGGAACGTTCTACGTTCTTCTATTCAAATCGTTCTACGTTCTTCTAAAAAACGTTCTACGTTCTTCTAGAAGAAGTTCTATGTTCTACTATTCAAAGCGTTCTACGTGCTTCCAGAGAAACGTTCTATGTTCTTCTAGAGGAACGTTCTACGTTCTTCTAGAGAAACGTTCTACGTTCTTCTAGAGGAACGTTCTACGTTCTTCTAAAAAAACATTCTACGTTCTTCTAGAGAAACGTTCTACGATCTTCTAAAAAAACATTCTTCGTTCTTCTAGAGGAACGTTCTACGTTCTTCTANCTAGAAGAAGTTCTATGTTCTTCTATTCAAAGCATTCTACGTTCTTCCAGAGAAACGTTCTATGTTCTTCTAGAGGAACGTTCTACGTTTTTGTAGAGGAACGTTCTACGTTCTTCTAGAGAAACGTTCTACGTTCTTCTAGAGAAGCGTTCTACGTTCTTCTAGAGGAACGTTCTATGTTCTTCTAGAGGAACGTTCTACGTTCTTCTAGAGGAACGTTCTACGTTCTTGTAGAGGAACGTTCTACGTTCTTCTAAAAAAACATTCTACGCTCTTCTAGAGGAACATTCTACATTCTTCTAGAGAAACGTTCTACGTTCTTCTAGAGAAACGTTCTACGTTCTTCTAGAGGAAAATTCTACGTTCTTCTAGAGGAACGTTCTACGTTCTTCTAAAAAAACGTTCTTCTATTCAAATCGTTGTACGTTCTTCTAGAGGAACGTTCTACGTTCTTCTATTCAAATCGTTCTACGTTCTTCTAGAGGAACATTCTACGTTCTTCTATTCAAATCGTTCTACGTTCCTCTAGAGGAACGTTCTTCTATTCAAATCGTTCTACGTTCCTCTAGAGGAACGTCCTACGTTCTTCTATTCAAATCGTTCTACGTTCTTCTAAAAAACGTTCTACGTTCTTCTAGAAGAAGTTCTATGTTCTTCTATTCAAATCGTTCTATGTTCTTCTAAAAAACGTTCTACGTTCTTCTATTCAAATCGTTCTACGTTCCTCTAGAGGAACGTTCTACGTTCTTCTATTCAAATCGTTCTACGTTCTTCTAAAAAACGTTCTACATTCTTCTAGAAGAAGTTCTATGTTCTACTATTCAAAGTGTTCTACGTTCTTCCAGAGAAACGTTCTATGTTCTTCTAGACGAACGTTCTACGTTCTTCTAAAAAAACATTCTACGTTCTTTTAGAGGAACGTTCTACGTTCTTCTAGAGGAACGGTCTACGTTCTTCTAAAAAACATTCTACGTTCTTTTGGAGAAACGTTCTACATTCTTCTAAAAAAACATTCTACGTTCTTCTAGAGAAACGTTCTACGTTCTTCTAAAAAAACATTCTTCGTTCTTCTAGAGGAACGTTCTACGTTCTTCTAGAGAAAAGTTCTACGTTCTTCTAGAGGAATGTTCTATGTTCTTCTAGAGAAACGTTCTACGTTCTTCTAGAGGAATGTTCTATGTTCTTCTAGAGAAACATTCTACGTTCTTCTATTCAAATCGTTCTTCTAGAGGAACGTTCTACGTTCTATTCAAATCGTTCTACGTTCTTCTAGAGGAATGTTCTACATTCTTCTAGAGGAACGTTCTACGTTCTTCTATTCAAATCGTTCTACGCCAGAGTTCTGAGCTGATTTCCTGCCAGCAGTCAGTTTGTTTGAGGTGTTGCTTTGGAATCAATCCCACTGAACGGACGTTTGGTCTGAATTTGGGAAAAATGATGACATCATCACCATCTGGGCTTAGCCAAAGTATTTAAAGGAACAGGAACCTTTTTTCTGGTTGTCGTAACTGACCTGAAACAGGAAGATGTCTTTAAAGTGGCGTTGGTCCTGACCAATGGCGTTGCACCGAGGAGCATGATGCATTCACTGTCCTTTACTTTGCACCATTCTGACTGTGATGTTTGAAACCATCTCGCTGCTCACTGTGTTCTTCACACTCTTGTAAACAACTTTTTCACGTTAAATCGGACCCACACTTACAGAACGGCAAGGTAAGGCAAGCCTTTCAGCACTCCCCCCTCCCCTCCCTGCAGCCTCTAACTCCCCTCATGTTTCCTCATGGCTAACTGCTCTTCATGGGAGCCGCCATCTTTACTTTTTATTATTAGCTGCTTTTATTTTCACTAGATCACATTTCGGTCCATCTTTCTTCTAATCTGTGTTTCTTTTCATGTTTCTCTTTATTATTTGGAGGTTTTTCCAGAACAGGAGGATCTGAAGGAATCTGAAAATGGTGGAAAACTTCAATCTTTGTCCCTTTATTCACAGAGAAAACGATCACAGTCAGGGAATATCAGCAGCTCTTCTTTCTGGGATTCAGGATGAAATGAATAAATGAATATTTAATGAATAAATGAATATTTAATGAATAAATGAATATTTAATGAATAAATGAATATTTAATGGATAAATGAAGTGTTGGAGAGCCAATCAGCTGACAGTCGGAGAGGTGGAGTTTCCTTGTTTGGAACAGGAAGATAATTTGCCAAAAAAATTTAATGATTTAAAAAGAAAAAACTCATTTTTTATTTTATTGAACAAAATCTAATAAACCTTCTTAAATATAAAAGTTTTCTTTTCTCTGATGGATCAATTTCGTTAAAATCTCAGATTCTCTGATTTCAGGACCAGTTGAATTCTGTTTAGATCATGAGCCTGTAAACAGGAAGTGATGTAATGATGGGGAGGTCTGCTGATTGGACGGATGTCCAGAGGACTCGAGCAGGAAGCAGAGGCTTATCGGAACCAGAGGAACAGAACCGGGCCGTAGCTCCTTGGGTCCAGAGTTGGGAGAGGACCAGAACCCAGACTGCTGAGTCCTGGTTCTGGTTCCAGAGTCAATGAAGCCATTAGCCAGAACCTTCTAGAACTCTTCATGGTTCCTTCTGCT
>NW_015151934.1:69401-70702 GCF_000732505.1 Cyprinodon variegatus | reverse complement strand
ATACCGAGTTCAGAGTTCAGACCTGATACCGAGTTCAGAGTTCAGACCTGATACCGAGTTCAGAGTTCAGACCTGATACCGAGTTCAGACCTGATACCGAGTTCAGACCCAGTACCGAGTTCAGACCTGGTTCATAGAAGCAGACCAGCTGGTCCAAACTTCCTTCCAGAATTTCTGGGTTTTCATTTTTGGATAACGATCAATAAATAAACTCTGATTGATTAATAAAATAAACTTAATTAATTAAACTCTTGATTAATTAATTGAATAAACTCTGATTGAATAGTCAAATAAAGTCTGATTAATCAATGACATAAACTGATTAATTAAGGAATGAAGCCGTTTCTCTGATCAGGGACCAAACATTGAATTTCTTCTCACCATTGAAATGTTTTCCAGATGAATCTGGATGAAAGCTGCATGACAGGAGTTTAGCTTTCAGCCTCATCGTCATGGTTTCTGTTCTCTTTCTGCCTGAAGCTCCCAATGCATGCTGGGAGTTGTGATGCTGCTCACCCAAAGCAGGTGCTGAGCCTCCTCCTCTCTCTCTCTCTCTGTCCCAGAGCGGGTTCACGCCGCTGCACATCGCCGCTCACTACGGGAACGTCAACGTGGCCACGCTCCTGCTGAACCGCGGCGCCGCCGTGGACTTCACCGCCAGGGTGAGATCATCACCTGACCTCAGAGGATAACAGGTTTATGTGGTCACCAAGGCAAGGGGTTCCCAGAGGGGGGATCTGGACCCCCACCAAGGGGGGGCATAATCATGGAGATGGGTTCCCTATGGAAACACAGAAATACAGATTTACCTTTAGATAACAGATGAAACCGCTAAATCTTCAGGTGTTCCTTATTTCTCTGAGGTTTCTGTCTCTATGCTGCCAAACGAGCTGCACACATAGAAGCAGTGAACGCACCCTGACTAGTCTTTGTCTTCTGTCTCCTCTGCAGAACGGAATCACTCCCCTACACGTGGCGTCAAAGCGCGGTAACACCAACATGGTGCGCCTGCTGCTGGACCGAGGCTCTCAGATTGATGCTAAAACCCGGGTCAGTACCGCAGAGACAGAACCACCCTGGTGGTCAGATCAGCCAGATGTTCAGTGGTGATCGTGTTTGGAGCAGATGTTTTCATTTAAGCTCAACATCAGAGGATTAAAAGCTGCTGGAAGTTCTGACGCCTCCATTCACTGGTTGGATGCCGGATGCCGGGTTATTAGCCTCCATCCACTGGTTGGATGCCAGATGCCGGGTTATTAGCCTCCATCCATTGGTTGGATGCCAGATGCCGGGTTATTAGC
>NW_015151934.1:62862-65663 GCF_000732505.1 Cyprinodon variegatus | reverse complement strand
AGCCTCCATCCATTGGTTGGATGCCAGATGCCGGGTTATTAGCCTCCATCCATTGGTTGGATGCCAGATGCCGGGTTATTAGCCTCCATCCATTGGTTGGATGCCAGATGCCGGGTTATTAGCCTCCATCCATTGGTTGGATGCCAGATGCCGGGTTATTAGCCATTAATATAGGCTAACGACATGCCGCTGACTGACCACCTGTTTAGGCCCAGAGCTTCATCAGCAGCTGAAGGTGGCTAACGGTTCTGTCCCGTGTGCTTTACAGGACGGGCTGACTCCGCTTCACTGTGCGGCTCGGAGCGGACATGAGACGGCGGTGGAGCTGCTGCTGGAGAGAGGAGCGCCTCTACTGGCCAGAACCAAGGTGGGTCACAGGTTCTTCTCCCTCATGGTTCTGATCCACATGGATGGTATTTGGTTCCGTTGTTAATCATGGGAGAAACCATGTTCACCTCTCGTGTCCTGTTCACCTTCCAGAATGGGCTGTCCCCGCTGCACATGGCGGCGCAGGGCGACCACGTGGAATGCGTCAAACACCTGCTGCAGCACAAGGCTCCGGTGGATGACGTCACTCTGGACTACCTGACGGCGCTGCATGTGGCGGCTCACTGTGGCCATTACAGGGTCACCAAACTGCTGCTGGACAAGCGGGCCAACCCCAACGCCCGCGCTCTGGTGGGTCGCCGCGGCGGTTCCTGATCCGCTGCTGTGGATCAAAGCGTCTGATTGTTTTCATCCCTCTGACAGAACGGCTTCACTCCGCTGCACATCGCCTGCAAGAAGAACCGCGTCAAAGTGATGGAGCTGCTGGTGAAATACGGCGCGTCCATCCAGGCCATCACAGAGGTAGGAGACGGCGTTCCTGAACGACCTTCTGGGGACATAAACCCTCAGTTCAGAGTTCTTAAATGTTTTGATTCTCACTTTGACTCCATCTTCAAACTTCTTAGGGAGGATTTTTTTTCTGCCAAAACTCAGGAGCTCCTATTTTAGTTTGCTTCCCTTCAAACTTCCTCTGTTCTTCCCAAAAGGCAACTGTCAACCAGCTCCACAGGCGGCTCAGGATAACCTGAGCCACTCTAACTAGAAGCTTTATCAAAATGGAAAGTTTTAGTTGTCAGTTTAGAAGTTGATCATTGCCTAGCAACCGTTCCATCCAATAGAATGACAGCATGGTAACCTTGACAGCAGAACGCTCTAATGTCAGTAACAGCAGTTTGTCGCCTCTGATGTGAAGGTGGAGGTAGTACCCCCCCGCCCCCTTATAGCTGGGATCCTCTGCTCACTGCCTGTTGCTCTGCCTTGTGTCCAGTCCGGTCTGACCCCCATCCACGTGGCGGCCTTCATGGGTCACCTGAACATCGTCCTCCTGCTGCTGCAGAACGGCGCCTCGGCCGACGTCAGCAACATAGTGAGTTATGGGGACCTGGACATGTCTGACGTAGCCTTTGAGTCGTGTGACGTCTGGTTTCCTGCTGTTTCAGCGAGGAGAGACGGCGCTGCACATGGCAGCCAGGGCCGGGCAGGTGGAGGTGGTCCGATGTCTGCTCAGGAACGGAGCCATGGTGGATGCTCGGGCCCGGGTGAGGTTCCTCATGTCACAGCCACCATCAGGAGGAACCGCTCTGCTCCTGTTGGATTTAAACATGCTCCTCCTTCTCCTTCTCAGGAGGACCAGACCCCTCTGCACATCGCCTCCCGTCTGGGAAAAACGGAGATCGTTCAGCTGCTGCTGCAGCACATGGCCCATCCTGATGCTGCCACCACCAACGGTTACACGCCGCTACACATCTCTGCCCGGGAGGGGCAGGTGGAGACCGCCTCCGTGCTGCTGGAGGCTGGGGCATCACACTCTCTGGCTACAAAGGTGGGTGGAGGCGGGGCTACAAAGGTGGGTGGGGGCAGGGTGTTGCGCTCTAAAAGTGACATTTAACCGCCTGATTTATTTCCACCCTTTGAACAGAAAACATATTCTAATCAGTTTGGTTGGAGGAAGCTACCAGGAAGTCTATTCTAAGAAACCCAATCCTTTTAGTCCTTGACCTCCCTGAGCTCCCTGACCTCCCTGACCTCCCTGAGCTCCCTGACCTCCCTGAGCTCCCTGACCTCCCTGAGCTCCCTGACCTCCTTGACCTCCCTGACCTCCTTGACCTCCCTGACCTCCCTGACCTCCCTGACCTCCTTGACCTCCCTGACCTCCTTGACCTCCCTGAGCTCCCTGACCTCCCTGACCTCCTTGACCTCCCTGACCTCCATCTTCTCTGTCGCTGTGTCCCTATATAATCCTGACAGCCAATGGATGTAAAGGTAGTGGACTTGAAACTTCCCACAATGCACCTTGAAAAGTAGTGATCCTCCATGTGCAGATATATATCACAGAATGCTTTGTGAGAGCTTTCTACACAAAGCATCATGGGATTTTCTTTCACAGCGTCCTGCTGTCAGGTAGCGACTAATAACCAAGATGGTGCGGGGAGTCATGTGACCAGTGGAGAGCAAAAAGTAGTGATCATCTGTCTGAAAAAGTCAGTTAGCTGAGGTCATTATAAAGTTCACCGCACGGTTACGGCGGTCGTTCTGATGCAAACTGTGACATCATTTCCTCCCCATGACCTTCTACAGCCGCAAAGATCAGAACCCAGGCAGCTGCTTTACTGCAGCGGCCTGCAGGCTCCATAACAAAGGTCACGGATTAGCGGACCGCGGTCCAGATCCAGATCCACCTGCTGGCTAATCCGGATCCAGACCCACCTGCTGGCTAATCCGGATCCAGACCCACCTGCTGGCTAATCCGGATC
>NW_015151934.1:56272-61361 GCF_000732505.1 Cyprinodon variegatus | reverse complement strand
GATCCACCTGCTGGCCAATCCGGATCCAGATCCACCTGCTGGCTAATCCGGATCCAGATCCACCTGCTGGCTAATCCGGATCCAGATCCACCTGCTGGCTAATTCAGATCCAAACTGATTTAAAACATTTATAAATTACCGCATGTTGTCTGACGACAGTGTCTAAACGTCACTTGCTCTGCTTCTCATGTTACCACGAAATCCCACATCCTCCATCAGCGCTCCGCCTTGCAGCACTCCGCCTCCCCCCGCAGCGCTCCGCCTCCCCCCGCAGTGCTCCGCCCCCACAGAAAGAAGACAGAAAAAAGAACAAAAAATAAGAAACGCTCAGTTCAGGAGTTGACTTTAGATTTTGAAATGGAAAAATTTTCTAATTTTTTAATTTTTCTATTTAAAAATTCAATCCAATAACATGGATGCATAAAAAGCTAACTTTATTCCAGCGTTAATTCTGTTAAAGTAACGGATTATCATTGTGAATGTCTCCTGATCTTTACTGGTTGATGGTTTCCTGTATTCAGACCTGCTGATTTTAACTCTATAATAGATGTTTCTGCAGTGAGTGTTCTGTTCTTTTCTATGTTGCTCAGCCTGTTTCTCTCCTCTCTGCAGAAAGGGTTCACCCCCCTGCATGTCGCTGCCAAGTATGGGAACCTGGACGTAGCCCAGCTGCTGCTGCAGCGCTGCGCGCCTCCTGACTCTGCTGGGAAGGTAAACCTGCGGCGTCTCTCTACCTGGGCGCTGATGGGGTTAGCTGCTGTGCTAAATGCATCAGAAGCATGAAGAAGGCAGTCCCCCCCCCCGCAGCTAACAGACTCCATGCTGCTTCCCTAGCTGCTGTCTAACCCTCAGCCTTCCTCCCCTGCAGAACGGCCTCACTCCTCTCCACGTTGCAGCTCACTACGACAACCAAAAGGTGGCGCTGCTGCTTTTGGACAGAGGAGCTTCTCCCCACACTATGGCCAAGGTGAGGATCTGCAGCGCCTCCTTCAGGAACAGGAAGGATCACTTTGCTTTCTTCTCTGGTTTAATGCAGTGAAACATCTAGAATCCCTCACACTAAGCATGCTTGTAGCGATAGTGGAGAGGAAAAACTCCCTTTGAACAGGAAGAAACCTCCAGCAGAACCAGGCTCAGTGTGAGCGGCCATCTGCTGAGGCCGACTTGCTGAGGTGTCTTCGGCAGGCGTAGAGCTAACAGAACTGGCAGCGTTGCGAGGCAAGGGCTCAAACATGTACGGCTGGAAGCCTTCTACACCAAACCAAGCTTCTGCCGCCCTGGCGTCCTCTTCCACAACATCTTCGTCCCCGCTTTCCTCCTCTAAATAAAAAATGGATGACGGAGGAGACTCATCCACGACCTCCGACACTAAACTCTCCTCCTCTTGCATGTTTCCGCTGTCCATAGCGTTCCTTGACAGCGTCGTTTCTAAGTCACCAATTTAGTGCTACTTGGTCCCAATGGAATTTCCCATTGGGAACCTGCTAGCACTAAGTTGCTAACTGGTTAGCAAGATGCTTCCGACAAACCGGCCACAACCAAACATGCTCGCAAACCTTCCACAACAATCCCGCCCCCTTCATAATTGACCAATCACATTCACTTTATTCACTCATGTAAAGTTGGGCACTACTTGGGAGAATTCAGAAATGAAACGGTTTGAACAGCCGCTTCTCGACGACTTTAAGACTGAAGTCGTAACTTTTTTGAGCTGATCTGAATGTGGTGGTTCTGCTCTCTGGTTCTAAAGCAGTGTGTCAGCAGTGATGATGAGGCTTGGTTTACTAAACACGCCAGACTGACCCTTTGGCAGCTTCATCTCTGACCCTTCCACTGACCCCAGTGTAGCTTTAGATCTCTGGTCCTGATGATGCTGTTCTTCGGGTCGGCTCAGGACACTGGCTGCTAGCATTCAGCGCTAACCCCAACCTCTGCCCCCATCACCCAGAATGGCTACACTCCTCTGCACATCGCGGCTAAGAAGAACCAGATGGACATCGCCACGGTGCTGCTGCAGTACGGAGCAGAGACCAACATCCTGACCAAGCAGGGGGTGACTCCGCTCCACCTGGCCTCCCAGGAGGGTCACGCAGACATGGCAGTCCTGCTGATCACCAAGGGAGCCCAGATCAACGTCCCCACCAAGGTACAGAGCCAAAGCCGTGGGTAAGGCATCGCTACACCCTCCTAGCCCATCAAGAGTTGATGTTACTGCTTTGTTTCCTGGAGCAGAGCGGCCTCACCGCCCTCCATCTGGCAGCCCAAGAAGACAGAGTGTCTGTGGCCGAGATCCTTGCCAAGAACGGCGCCAACCTGGACCACCAGACTAAGGTATGACCATCCAGTCCGTCACTCCTCTTTTGTCCACCAACTTCATCCTGTAGAGCCTGGAGCTCCCTAACCTGGTTTGGGTCTACGTGATATTTTTGGATTCTCACCATAACTAGTTATGGTCTGATCACTTTGTTCTTCAAAAATAGGTCTCTACGTTCAACATGAATGAATGATTGATTGATTGATTTAACATCAACCAAACCAAACACTAATTTCCAAACTAACTAAATTCACCTGAACATGAATAGAAAGAAAGCCTCCACCAAATGAACCTGTTGGTATAAACAGTCGTAGAAATGACAGTGATTAATGAAAATTGTATGAAAATGTTTTTTTTGGATGTTTGCATGTTGTCTCTCATTAATTTGTGTTTTTTTTTCCAGCTGGGCTACACGCCTCTAATCGTAGCGTGTCACTACGGCAATGCCAAGATGGTGAACTTCCTTCTTCAGAACGGAGCCAGTGTCAATGCAAAGACCAAGGTAGCCTCTTTCCTGAAGCTAACGCAGAGCTCTCAGCTTCGCTAGTTCCTGACTCATCTCCGTTTCTCTCCTCAGAGCGGATACACTCCTTTACATCAAGCTGCCCAGCAAGGAAACACACACATCATCAATGTCCTGCTGCAGTACGGTGCCAAACCTAATGCCATCACTGTGGTTCGTAAACACACTCGGAAACTAAACGTTAGCTCACACCAACCCATGTTAGCTCTGTCTAACAAACATTAGCTCAGTCTAACCGATGGTAGCTTACACCAACCGACGTTCGCTCATTCTAACCGACATTAGCTCATTCGAACTGACGATAGATCATTCTAACCAACGTTAGCTCATTCTGACCAGCGTAGCTCATTCTACCAAACGTTAGCTCATTCTAACCCGTGTTAGCTCATTCTAAACAATGTTAGCTCACTCTAAACAACATGAGCTCATACTAACCTTTTTTTGCTCATATCAGCCCATGCTAGCTCATACCAACCCACGCTAGCTCATATTAACCCATGCTAGCTCATTTCAACCCATGCCAGCTCATACGAACCCACGCTAGCTCATATTAACCCAACCTAGCTCATATCAACCTATCCTAGCTCATATGAACCCATGCTAGCTCATATCAACCTATCCTAGCTCATATGAACCCATGCTAGCTCATATCAACCTATCCTAGCTCATATGAACCCATGCTAGCTCATACCAACCCACGCTAGCTCATATCAACCCATCCTAGCTCATATCAACCATGCTAGGTCATACCAACCCATGCTAGCTGATATCCACCAATGCTACCTTATACCATCCCATGCTAGCTTATACCATCCCATGCTAGCTCATACCATCCAATGCTAGCTCATACCATCCCATGCTAGCTTATACCATCCCATGGTAGCATATACCATCCCATGCTACCTTATACCATCCCATGCTAGCTTATACCATCCCATGCTAGCTTATACCAGTGCTATCTTCTATGTTTGAGAAGAACCTTCTGATTCCATGTCTCCTTCTCCAGAATGGTAACACTGCTCTGGGTATCGCCAGGAGGCTAGGCTACATATCGGTGGTGGACACGCTGCGGGTCGTCACTGAGGAGATCATCACCACGACTACGGTACGCCAGGAAAAAAGGAGCTGGATGATAGCTAAACACAGAGGGCGTTAGCACCTAGTAGAGACCCTCCTCAGATCCTGACAATCTTTACTAGGATTTCTCCTGCTTTTCAGGGTAAAGACAATAATTTTATTGGTAGCTTGTCCTAATTATTTGCTACTCAAACTGTGGCAATTACCTGACTTTTAAGAAATAGATTTTATTTTTAGATCAGCTTTGGCAATGTCTTTAATTCCGCTCTAAGAAAAATAACAGAAAGAGTCCCAGAGGCTGATTGGATGGAAAACAGCGAGTCTCTATCTTTCTCCATCATCTCCGTGACTCCGCCCACTGCCCCCAGCTTCCTGCTCCCAGGATAGGGTCATTCCTGCTCACATTCCCACCAGTATCTGCTGTATTGAACCTATTGTGACGTGTCTCCTTCCTCTGGACAGACGGTGACGGAGAAACACAAGCTGAATGTTCCTGAGACCATGACTGAAGTCCTGGACGTGTCGGATGAGGAAGGTACGTCTCTTGGTCTTCCTGTATCAGAAGCAGTCATGTCCTCAGGAGGAGGATCTTCTGCTGCCATCATAGAGCTCATCAGCTCAGTATCCAGGAATGTTCCTGTTTGGTTATCAAGGTGGTAGAACATTTCAGACTGGCCTGTTCCACCTCTTAGAGATTTCAATCAGATCAGTTCTTTCTTTGGACCACCTAACCCGTCTGCCCGTCGCCCTCCCAGTCTTCCTTTCATTCTCCCTCCCAGTCTCCACTCCCAGTGTTCCCAGTAGTCTAGCTGGGGCGCTCTGTATCCCGTCTCAGCTTCCTGTGGATGATAGTCTGACGTCTGCTCTGCCCTCTCACCCTCTTGCTTCTCCAGGAAACCAGTTTTCTGTGGGCAGGAGAACTGCTGACTCGTACCTCAGTAGGTCTCTCCTTGGTTCTGCTCAGCGGCCATCTTGCTTTAGGGCAGATCCTGACCTCTGGTCCAGTTCATCTCCCTCATAGCCTGCAGCTTCACTCTGCAGCCTGTCCTGCTAAGGCTAGGCTAGTCCAACGATGTGAAGGAAGATTCATGAGATGCCTCCAGCTGAAACAAGGCCGTAGAGTATCTGAATCATGGCCGTAGACTGTCTGAAGCACGGCCGTAGATTGTCTGGAA
>NW_015151934.1:54942-55732 GCF_000732505.1 Cyprinodon variegatus | reverse complement strand
TAGATTGTCTGAAAGTTGGCCGTAGACTGTCTGAAGCACGGCCGTAGATTGTCTGGAACATGGCCGTAGATTGTCTGAAAGTTGGCCGTAGACTGTCTGAAGCACGGCCGTAGATTGTCTGGAACATGGCCGTAGATTGTCTGAAAGTTGGCCGTAGACTGTCTGAAGCACGGCCGTAGATTGTCTGGAACATGGCCGTAGATTGTCTGAAAGTTGGCCGTAGACTGTCTGAAGCACGGCCGTAGATTGTCTGGAACACGGCCGTAGATTGTCTGGAAGTTGGCCGTAGATTGTTTGAAGCACGGCCGTAGATTGTCTGGAACATGGCCGTAGATTGTCTGAAGCACGGCCGTAGATTGTCTAAAAGTTGGCCGTAGACTGTCTGAAGCACGGCCGTAGATTGTCTGGAACATGGCCGTAGATTGTCTGGAACATGGCCGTAAATTGTCTGAAGCACGGCCGTAGATTGTCTGGAACATGGCTGTAGATTGTCTGAAGCACGGCCGTAGATTGTCTGGAACATGGCCGTAAATTGTCTGAAGCACGGCCGTAGATTGTCTGGAACATGGCTGTAGATTATCTAAAAGTTGGCCGTAGACTGTCTGAAGCACGGCCGTAGATTGTCTGAAAGTTGGCCGTAGATTGTCTGGAACATGGCTGTAGATTATCTAAAAGTTGGCCGTAGACTGTCTGAAGCACGGCCGTAGATTGTCTGAAAGTTGGCCGTAGATTATCTAAAAGTTGGCCGTAGACTGTCTGAAGCACGGCCGTAGATTGTCTTGAACATGGC
>NW_015151934.1:50195-54112 GCF_000732505.1 Cyprinodon variegatus | reverse complement strand
GACCCCTGCTATGCTAACCCTGCAGCCGCAGAGCAGCTGCAGCTTCAGGGCTAACGGACCCCTGCTATGCTAACCCTGCAGCCGCAGAGCAGCTGCAGCTTCAGGGCTTTGCATCAGTGCAGCTAAACGTCGAGCTAATTAAACTCAGGCAACTGTTTTCCTGAAGGTGATGACACCATGACGGGGGACGGGGGAGAGTACCTGAGACCCGAGGACCTCAGAGAGCTGGGAGACGATTCGCTGCCAGGACAGTACTTGGATGGAATGAACTACCTGCGCTTCAGCCTGGAGGGGCCCCGCACCGACAGGTGGGTGCCGCTCCGGCTCATTTACTACAGATATTTATTCAAAGGAAAACTTCTGGAACAGAAAAAGCTTCTCAGAGAAACTTTTAGAGTTTCTCACATTTTATTTTTATATATTTTATTTTTTGAAAAAACACTTTTTTTGCAGATTATATATTTTTATATATATATATATATGTTTTATTTCTCTTTATCAGAAAAGTTTCTGTGTTGCTGCTATCTTCCAGCAGACCAATAGAAATGTGCCCTTGCTCCTAAAGCCCGCCCCCAGAGGAAGAGGATCTGATCTGTTTAGTAGCTCTACAAACATTTTGATCTATGAAGAATTTCTAGGTTTAATTCTCAATTATTTCATTCCATCTATAAAACTTTGCAGAAATAATGCAGCTGATTTCCCTCCATAGTCTAGCAGCACAGGATGAATCTGTTTCCTCTCATTGCGTCAGAAACAGGCGAGTCTGGGTCGCAGAACCGGATCCAGTCCGGTCCTGGATCTAGTCCGGTCCTGGATGTAGTCCGGTCCTGGACCTGTTGGCTGGTTGCTCCGGGTCAGCTATGGTTTCACCTTCCTCTGGTCTGCTGTGCTTCAGTTCTGACAGGTCCTTCACTCCCACCCATCATGGCTTCTACTCTCCGAGACACGAAGGCGGCGAGACGTTCCAGGCCCAGCAGGTACTCCCCTAGCAGGAACCTTTTCTCAGCGCTGGCTGTGCTGCAGACGGACAGGTCTGCCGTGGCTCAGAGCGCCGTGCAGCGGCCCGCTCCGGTGCTGAGCGGCCCGTTTCCAGATGAATGAAGGTAACGCCGTCTGTTGGGTTCCAGGTCTCATCGCTGGCCAGAGACAATGAGAGGGACTCCTACAGACTGAGCTGGGGAACAGAGAACCTGGACAACGTGGCTCTGTCCTCCAGCCCCATCCACTCAGGGTAGGTCCTCCTGCACACAGCGCCCCTCTGTGGCTAGTTAGCATTAGCATAGCTCCAGGGTTTCAGGTGTGGATCAACCTGTTGAAAGGATCCAACCCAGGAATCCTCTCTGGTTCTAATGGTTCCTGTCCTTGTTTTTAGCCGTTCCTCTCCGTGTCCTGATCATGGAGACCACAGCAGGTGACCCTCTGCCTCTTGGTTCAATCGTCTTCATCATCATAGTCTTCCTCCTCTCACAGCGTGCTCTCCTCTGGGAGAGGTGAATGTTTGTGTCCGTCCTCAGCAGACATCGCCTCCCAGATCCAAGGCTGGATGGGCCGAGGCGCTGGCGGCTGACGACATGTCTGATCATCCACTAACATGGCCTCCATGTGGAAACACGCATCACTTCCTGTTTGGTGGCTGCATGAGAAGGGGCCGCTGGTGGGGGGAGGCGGTTAGCAGATCCTCTTCTACCTGCTGACATCAGCAGCTTCACTCTAGGATCAATTTCTATAGTTTGCTCCGTTTCTGTTCCAAACCATAAACATGGAAATAAAATAAAAAAATAGAATCTAGACATGAAACTTTGAAAAACTCCTTCAGCAAAAACTACTTTAAAAGAAACTTTCTCAGATCTACATTTTTCAATCACTACATTTTTTTAGATATTACATTTTTTCCTATTTTATTATTATTTTATACTTTAAAATATCTTTTTTTTTTTCATTTCAAATAGACTTTTCTTTCCAGATCACATCCTCTTCGCTTCCAGTGCTCCAGATAAGCTGGACGTTTTGCCTATCGTCCATCAGACCAATAGGAACACGCCCTGACTCCTCCCTCCAGCGGAAAGCCCCGCCCCTTGGAGGGAAGACTCCGTCAAAATGTATTAAATAATCAGAAATAAAATGAATTCTAAGAAAAACAGGAAAGCTGATCTTAAAACGTTTTTCTGAAGTTATTTTCAAGGTTTTATTTCTGGATGAATTTATTTTCATATTTCTATTAATAAAAGGAGTTTTTAACGATAACGGAGCCTAATCCTGCTGAATAGATCAGTTTTTCGCGCCCCCCCCCCCGTAGAACTGGATCTGGTTGACCTCTTGACCCTCCCAGCTTGTCACTGTGGTGATGTCATCGGGAGTTCTGGTGTGTGATGTCATCAGTAGTGTGCGTCCTAACGTCTGCCATTGTCTCCCCTCCAGCTTCCTGGTCAGCTTCATGGTGGACGCCAGGGGCGGAGCCATGCGCGGCTGCAGACACAATGGCCTCCGCATCATCATTCCGCCCAAGAAGTGCAGCGCCCCGACGCGGGTGACCTGCCGGCTGGTGAAGAGGCACCGTCTGGCCACCATGCCCCCCATGGTGGAGGGCGAGGGTCTGGCCAGCAGGCTGATCGAGGTGGGCCCGTCTGGGGCTCAGTTTCTGGGGTAAGGCTGCCCCGCCCCGCTGGCTGTGGTTAGCTCTGCTAGCGGGCCTTTTAACCCGTCAGAGATAATTGGTGAAGACTCCGCCCCCCTCCTTCCTGCTGCCCTCTTTCTTTCAGGCTGCCCCCCCCAGCCGCCTACTCTGTGCTGCTGCTTCCTCCCGGCGCCGGGCTCCTCAGCATGCACACTTTGATTTCCTAACCGCTAACTGTCTCCCGTTTCCTGAACTCTAACAGCTTCTCTAATAACCTGCAGAAACGCTCCATGATTGGTCTGATGTTTGGTGCCACGCTGCCCTCTGGTGGAGACATCCTTTATTTACGTTCTGCAGGACAGTTCAGCTTAAAACGCTCCAGTTGGTGGTTTTAGATCCTTTAGGATTAATCTGAGTAGAATAATCCCAGAGAAGATGACATCAGGCAGAATAAACGAAGGCGGCTCTGACCTTCTGCTCACATAGATGCAGGTTTAGAGGAGCAACCGTCCCGCCTGCCATAAAGGACACTTCCTCTGTTCCATGTCTGCTTTTCAGCCCAGGGAAACAGGAAATGATGGATTATTAATCCGGATCCTGGATGATGCTGTAGTTCTGGTCTGTTTGGGCCTCAGTAGTGACGTTAAAGGCTGAATGTGTTGATAAAGTTGAGCTTGTATTGATTTTATCTGACCTGTTATTGAACCCAGACGTTCTGTGTTCTTTCTCCTCCACTCTGCTGCCGATGGCCGTCACACAGTAAACTCCACCTCCCCGCCGCGCCTCCGCCTTTAAATGAGGGAGAGAGTTTGGTTAGCAGAATCCTCCAGCTTGGTCCGCCGGGGACCAAATTCCTTGGGTAGGGCGATGAGACCTCATGAAGGACGAGATATGAAGCAATCCATGGACGCCTTCCTTAGCTCCTGTGTTACTGTTCATTTCTGCATGTCTTCCCATCTTCATCATCATCATCATCATTGCTGCCCTTTAAGCCTCCCTCTGCTTCATCTGTGCCCCCCCTCCCCAAAAGCAAAGCACCCAGAAGGACTGGTTGGTCTGATAGCTGAGCCTCCTCCTTATAGCATCCATGGGTTTATCATGTTCTGCAGAAGCTTGGAGAAACGGACCCAGCAGGTCTTTGCTAGGAACAGAACTGATTGGATCCAGAACCACAGAACTACAAGCTAACCTTAGAGGTCAACCTGGACTAAAACATGATGTCTGTCTGATGCTAAAATATATTTATCCATTAGGAAATATTCCTTCATTTTACTGATACCCCCCCCACCCCCACCGCAGTAGG
>NW_015151934.1:45084-49544 GCF_000732505.1 Cyprinodon variegatus | reverse complement strand
GTTCTCAGTAAATTGTAAAGGAACCCATAAGGAAAAACAAAGCGTTTCTGCCCAATGCTTCCTGCTCAGGTTGTGGGTTATCACATCCTGGGCGCGCTGCAGACTCCACCAGGTGACGAGTCATGTCCTCAGTTAGAACCACTCCTTTATGTGGGTGAAGCTGCCCAGAAGGACAAAGTAAAATAAATAACACTTTAAAAGGCTAAAATAAAGCTAATTTTTCATGCAGTAGTTCCATTAAAGTCTCAGAGACCACCTGCCTCCATCTTGGTTCTGCTGACGCAGCATCGGCGTGCGGTTCATCAGCAGGAAGTCCAGTCTCTGCTCGGCCTGGAGGTGGATCCACCTGACCGGGTCTCCGCCATGCATCCTTCAGGCCTTTATGGTGATGAAAGGACTGTAGCTCTATAGAGCCAGATATTCCAGATGTTTCAGCCTTTCTCCACCTGTGAACCTCTCTGCCTGGGTGCTTGGCTTTTGCTCCCTAGATCTCCGTTTGTCTGAGTGTGAAACTGAACTGGTTGTTTGTCCGTGGTGAGCTGGCTGTAGTGAACTCTGGAGCTCAGGTAGGACGCCGCTGAACGCTACTTTGATCTGAGAACGTCAGCGGCGTCATCGTTAGCTCTGCACCGCTCAATCAGGTGTTTTTCACCTGTTTAAAAACCTGCTGCCAGGACTAAGAACCACTTCATGGCCGCCTGCGTGCTTCATTTGGCGCTGCTAGATGCAGACGCGTGCTGATGAAGGCGACGCTCATGCAGGTAAGGATGAGCCTCACCTTCTGAAGGCCGTCACCTTCATTCACAATATTAACACTGCCATTGTCCCGACTGGAGGCGGAGCTTGATGGAGCTCAGCCATGCTAGCTCCATGATTAATGAGCGTTAGCTTTAGCTCTGGATTATTTTGGCAGGGTTTTCTCCTCCTTGTATTTATGTCGGCCATGTTTGTATTAGCATTAAAGGTTCTATGTTTGGTGGATTCAGGCTAGATGCTAAACGAATATTTAAATTTTACACTTATTTACAGGACAATAATATTTAATCTGATGCTATTTCTGTCCAGTAACTCTGATAATCCCACAGTTTGAATCCTGAACTGCTTCAGCAGATTAGAAACGACTTTCAGCATCTTAGTGTAACGTTTGCTCTCTGACCTGCAGCTGATCCAGGCTAACTCTGATTTTCTGCATATGGCCTCAAACCCCCACAGACCGCCTGAACGCCGCCGTACGCACCGCTCCTGTCCTCATGCTGCCGTTTCTAAGCTCTCAGGATTATAAACCTGAACACACATCATGGTGAAGTGAAGCCCGACCTCCGCGATGGCGTGCGTTTTCAAGTATGAAATCAAGTATCCTGGCATGAGATGGCGCCGATACGGATAAGTCCAATGGACCATGATTTATAACCAGAACTAATACGGCCGTGGTGATTTGATGAGTTTAGCTTTAACCAATAAAAAAATAAAAACTATAATTTTCATTGCGATCACTGAGTCCAGGAGCGGCCATTTTCCCCCAAATATAGTAGCCCCTCCCTCCTGCCATCTTCCAGCAGTGACGTCACGGTGCGGTAAGCCTAGCGCCATTCTCCCCGCTTTCCAAGCTAAATCAATGGGAACTACTAGACACATCTGCAATCAACAACAATTATTGAAGATTTCCAGAGGACTTCACCATTGAAATTCACCAGAGCTATAGTGAAACTGACAATGCCCACGTGCATGGCAGCTGGATGCTGGAATACATCGGGTAAAAGTGGAAAAAAGAGTTATTCCACCTTTCTGATTCCTGATCCTCCACGGACGGGTTGGTCGTTGGATCGCCAACTTGAAGAGGGAGGATTTGCCATCGAACTTCTGGCCAGAGAAAAAACCCGTAATATGTAGCCAACATTTGGAAGAAGAATGTTTTCAAGATGACTTGGATAATAGCGCGTTGTGACAAACACCAGATACAGCACTGGGACTTGATCAACAGCCGATACCGCACAGTGACGTCACTAACCAGTAGGTGGCAGTAGTGTTCTTTGACAAACATGGATGCCTCCAGTAAAGCACATTCACATGAAAATTACTCTGAATTAAAAACACTGATCATTTATTGAACAGGATGGAATCATTTCAGATTTAAAGAACTTTCAGAAGTTTGAATTCTGAATATGAGCGACTTTTCCTTTAAAGCCCAAAGTCGCTCTGATAGTGACGCCTCATTAAACTCTGTGTCAATAGTAAATGTCCGCAGCGCTCTCTCACCTCATGAAACCACTTCCTGTATCTTCTGTAGAAAATAGACCAGCAAAGGGAAACAAGGAGGTAGCTCCTCCCCACTCAGACTCACATCTAGAACAGTGCGGATGCTCTGGATGCAGTTCTGCCTTCAAAGAGCACCAGCGTCCAGTTTGAAGCGTTTGATGCCTTTTTTTTATGAGCCAATGCTTTTGGCATGAAGACACCATTACCCATAACACTTTGCATGTTCTGATAGCAGCTCAGCTACATCAGCATGCTGACTGCTTAAAGTGGTTCAAAAGGACGGCAACCTGAGTATCATTATACTACGGTCAGAGCGGTTCCTCTCTGATTGACATGCGGTTCAGACGACGTAGGCCAGTCTGGCAGCCAGACCAGGGACTGACCAATCAGACCTGTCAGCCGTCCAACAGGAACGTCAACCTAAAGTAGTTAATGGTTCTACTTTCAGTTTTCTGTAGGCGTCTGTTTGTTAAGGAGAAAACTACATCTACATTCAAAGTTCACGATTTGAGAAGCTCATCAACCAAAGGCAGGCCGAGGTGCACCTTCCACAGTACCTAAAGTACCTCCATCCAAAGGTCTTGGTAGTTTTGAGAAGTTAAAGTTTCTCATCAGATGGTCAGAATATAGGAGACATTACTGCTAATTTAACAACTTCCTCATTAGTTGGAGGTAAGCGTTTTCCAGGTAATTACTGAGAGCATTTAAATCTGGAAGCTAAAACAGACAAACGGCAAAGAGGACAGAGTAGCTCCCACAGTGTTTGAAGATGTGAGATGAAATGACTACAGTCCGAGTGACCAGCTTTATCTTCCCTCATTTCCTCCAGCCCTGTGATTGTTGAAATCCCTCACTTCGCCTCGCTCCGAGGGAAGGAGCGGGAGCTGGTGATCCTCAGGAGTGAGACCGGGGAGAGCTGGAAGGAGCATCAGTGTGAATCTACTCCAGAGGAGCTCAACCAGATCCTGAACGGCATGGATGAAGGTCGGTTTCCTGCTGTGAGTGGACTAAACCAAAAAAGCCCTCCTTAACACGCCTCCTTCTCACCTCACGTCTCTAGAACTGGACCCACCAGAGGAGCTGGAGAGGAGACGCATTTGTAGGATCATTACCAGAGACGTCCCCCAATACTTTGCAGTCGTTTCACGCATCAAGCAGGACAGTCATTTCATTGGTCCTGAGGGAGGCATCCTGAGCAGCACCGTGGTGCCTCAAGTGCAGGCGGTGTTTCCGGAGGGGGCGCTCACCAAGAGGATTAGAGTTGGTCTGCAGGTAACGTCTTCCGTCCCCCTCTGGTAGCTTTGTACAGCAGGGTGTGTCTCTGCAGGGCGTAGATTGGTGGAGGTGGGCGGACGTTCAGAATTCCAGAACTTTCCTCTGTGAGTGTCTTTCCTTTCACAGACCCAGCCAGTGAATGTTGACGTAGTGAGGAAGATCCTTGGAAACAAGGCCACCTTCAGTCCCATAGTCACCCTGGAGCCTCGCAGGAGGAAGTTCCACAAACCCATTACCATGACCATCCCGGTCCCCAAGAGCAGCACCGACCCAAACCTCAATGGCTTTGGAGGGGACACACCCTCTCTGCGGCTGCTCTGCAGCATCACCGGTCAGATAAAGCTCTCGCGTTCATTTAGAAACCTGAACGGTGCGACTTTCTCAGTCTGAACACTGGATTTTCTGTCAATGTTCAGGAGGAACGACGCCTGCTCAGTGGGAGGACATCACAGGAACCACACCATTAACATTTGTCAATGACTGCGTCTCCTTCACTACCAATGTCTCTGCGAGGTAAAACATCACGCTGATTCATGGTCACGATGTACCCGCTGGTGAACTCTGACCTCTGCTCTGCTCCCTCTCCTTTCAAGGTTCTGGCTCATAGACTGTAGGCAAGTCCACGAGTCTGTCAACTTCTCCACTCAGGTGTATCGAGAGATCATCTGTGTTCCCTACATGGCCAAGTTTGTGATCTTTGCCAAGAGCCACGACCCGATCGAGGCCCGATTACGCTGCTTCTGTATGACTGATGACAAGATCGATAAAACCTTGGAGCAGCAGGAGAACTTCACCGAGGTGGCCCGGAGCAGAGACGTAGAGGTGAGAATCAGGAACAGGCTTAGCAAAGACCAGCCAGGACCTTTACTCTCAACGCTTTAGCATGTAGACAGACGAAAGCTAGGATAGATCCACAGGGAACGCCATCA
>NW_015151934.1:39618-43978 GCF_000732505.1 Cyprinodon variegatus | reverse complement strand
ACGCTTTAGGAGGAGATTCACAGGGAACGCCATCAGTGACGCTTTAGGAGTAGATTCACAGGGAACGCCATCAGTGACGCTTTAGGAGTAGATTCACAGGGAACGCCATCAGTGGCGCTTTGGGAGTAGATCCACGGGGACGCCATCAGTGGCACTTTAGGATTAGATCCACAGGGAACACCATCAGTGGCACTTTGGGATAGATCCACTGGGACCGCCATCAGTGGCGTTGGGGAGTAGATCGGTGAACGAAGGCATCTTTATAGCTTGGCCTGTTCTGTCCTGAATCGAGGTATTTACATGTTCCTGCTGATGTGTTCAGGTTCTGGAAGGGAAACCGATCTATGCAGACTGCTTTGGAAACCTTGTTCCACTCACCAAGAGCGGCCAACACCACCTGTTCAGCTTTTACGCCTTTAAAGAGAACCGGCTGGCGCTCTTTATCAAGGTAAGGGCCGTTCCCCCTTTCTTTGGCTGTCACAGGAGCTTCATGGTTCCACCCCGCCGAGCCTCATCTCGCTTTCTGATCCGGCCGCTTCCGTAGATCCGAGACAACACCCAGGAGCCGTGTGGCCGACTGTCGTTCATGAAGGAGCCCAGGAACTACAGGTCACTTCAGCATAACGCCATATGCAACCTGAACATCACGCTTCCATCGTACAGCAAAGTAAGAACGGCCTCCCTGGGTCTAAATCAGGCTTCTAAATAATAGTCTACCGATGCATGAAGACTTTAACTCACATTTAATATAGCAGACAGAGAAAGCAGTTTTCACATCATTCATTTCTTAAGGGGAAAAAGGCAACCAGGCCCATTGTGAGAGTGTGCACGCCCCCTAGTGGTAGGGTCCATGTGGTGCCACTGCATCAACGACAGACATGGAGACGGTTATAGTTGAAGGTGGCAGTAGATCCAAAGTCAGGATGTTTTAATTAAATCCCCAATTATCAGATTTCTTTGGTTCAGTTTCTCTCCATCCTCTCAGGTCCCCCCCCCCCCCCCCCATTAAACGGCGGTGGTGTAGCCATGATCGGGAGCTGCTTCAGGTCCCACAATCATTACTGCGTTTTGGATCAGAACATCATGTCCCCTCTCTGAATAAATAAACCTTTTTTCCCCTTAATGAATCCAAACATGATCTGAAAACGGTTTTCTGTGTTTTACTGATGAACAGAAATAAAGCAGTAAAATAGATGTGAACAACATCATGTTGCTGTTGGTGGTTCTGGACTCCGGACCAGACCTGATAGTATGAAGGTTATTTTGTTTCAGAACTATTTGTGCATTTTAAGTGTGAATTGGAAGTTGTAGAGGAAGTTACATTTGTAAGTTTTGTATTTGTAGAAAAAAAAATTGTAAGTACTATATTTTTTAGTACCAGCACACTAATTCTGTTCTCCAAGTTGCACATCAAAAACTTTTTACATTCTCAGTTTTTCTCCAAATGGTTCAGAACTATTGTGCGTTGTAACGCTGGTGTTTTGTAATTGTAGATTTTTCTTTTATGTGTCACAATTACAAAAAAAAAAGTTACATGTCTTTAAATTCTTCAGTACGAGTTCACAGATTGTGTTCTGAGAGTTGCACATCAAAAAAATTTTCAGTTTGGCTACAGTTGATCAAAAATAAATGGTGCAAAACAAATTCAAACGTGTATTAAAATCTTTTTAAAAAAAATGCATTTTTTTCCTTAACACAAATACAAATGAAAGAAAACAACTCCATGAATCTGCTGCTGTGAGTCACAAATTCAACTTTACCAGTTACACCTTTATTTTCACTTTGACACAGATGTCTGTAGCCAAACTGAACTGAAGACATTTTCTGATGTGCGATTCTCAGAAAACAATCTGCGAACTTGTTCCTTAAGAATTTGAAGACGAGTAACTTTTTTTTTTGTAATTGTGACGAATTAAAAAAATTCTACAGTTACAAAACACCAAAGTTACAATGAACAATAGTTTTGCAACAATAGTTCTGGACCATTTGGAGCAACTTTGATGTGCAACCTGGAGAATAGAATTTGTGCAATTTTTTTGTTAATTTTATTTTTTTATTCTACAAATACAAAACTTAGGATGGAACTCTCTCTACTACTTCAAATTCACACTTAGAATGACCAAATAGTTTTAAACAAAGTGAGCTTCATCTGCGTTGCCTCCTGTCTTTACTGTGTCTCTATCTGTGCTCCTTCTGCTTCCTGCTGCTTTTTGCTCCCATAAGGACTCAGATTCCGACCAGGAACAGGAAGATGAGGTAAAGCAGCCGCTGCTCCCTGTTTTCTGCTGCTTCCCAGTAACCAGTTCTTCTAACGTCCCAGTAGATGCTGGTTGGTGTTTAAACGGACCGACTGTGACTCGTTCTCTGTTTTCTCTTTCAGAACGGCAGAAACCTTCACAGATGTAAGCATTTCTTCTCGA
This sequence comes from Cyprinodon variegatus, assembly GCF_000732505.1. Lineage (NCBI taxonomy): Eukaryota > Metazoa > Chordata > Actinopteri > Cyprinodontiformes > Cyprinodontidae > Cyprinodon > Cyprinodon variegatus. The sequence continues at coordinate 41,558 of NW_015151934.1, read as the reverse complement.
TCTCTGATGCCGTGTCGTTCTTAGACTGTGAGGAGCTGCAGCTCCTCCTCATTCCAGCCTTTTATCAGCTTCACATCATCCCCACTGTTTAACCCCCCTCCCCACCTGTTGCTGCTTTTCCAGAGGCTTAACTTCTTCTCTTACTTTTTCTTTCTATTTTCACCTCCATCACTCGTATTGATTTGAAAACATTCAGCCTTCACCACTGCAGACTGACCTTTTAGAAACACTTTCTTTGACCTTTGGGGCTATTATGGGATGGTCTCTGTTCTTATGCAGCCCCCCAAAACCCCTCAGCAATCTGGTAGAAAGGTGTTTTAGTAATTGGATCATGTGATTAGTCCAGAGGAGACTTTATGTTTGCCCGTTTCCAAGAACGTTGAAGTTTAGTAGCTTCCCTTAGCTTCCTGTCACTTCCTCTTGACCACCTCTAAGATCTTGTCCTTCCACCTTAACACCTTTCAGTTTAGCATTTTCACCGATCCCAGCCGGGCTTTCACAGATAACAGCTCGTGTCACACATGAAGCTAAACGCTGAGGGCTCATAGATGGCTGGATGCTGGGAATAAACCACTAACTCCACTCTGCAACGAACTCAATCCTTTGTAGACGGCAGGCGAGGCTTTAAAGTCGTAGGGAAATATTATTTAAATGTCAAAACATTCTGGCTTTAAAAATAATTAAAAGTCATTAAATTATTATCTTTTAAATTAAGGCCTTAATTGGCATTAAAATTCATTAAATGTGTTTATTGTGGCATTTAAAATGCTTTATTAAAAAAAAAATTTATAAAAACAATTTTGTCAGACATATTATATCAAGATATATTTGCGTGGAAAAAGCAAATTTCAACAGAAGTAGTTGGAAAACAAGGAATTCGTTCCTGTATAAACCCTGATAAAAATGTTCTCTTTATCAGACCATATTGTCCCAAAATGTAGAAAATTTCTATTTAAAATAAATCCTGTCCTAAATCTGTGTTTTCTTTCTGTTATCTTCTGCAGGCCAGTTAGTTCTACGTCAGCCTGAAAACCTAAATTCGGCCAATCATATATCAACGCTCATCTGTCAATCATATTTTTTCAGTTCAAATAAGAATCTTCGCAGAGTAGTGGTGACTGTTACAGGTGTGTAGTTGGAGAGTGAATTGTTGGCCGTTAACAATTTAGTTACTCGTGTCCTCAGCAAGTCTGTTCTTGACTAGAACCCAGGAAAGTCTGGACTCGGGGAGAAACGGGAGCACGCAGCATAAATCTGGCTCCATTGGAACAGAAGCATGTCTGGAGCCGCATATCACCTCCTGTTATTAATAATCTCTCTATAATAATAAATTCTGACTTTTTTCATATAGTGGAGGAATAATAATGAACACAGTCAGATAAACACAAATCAAACGAACATTTTGCCAAATAAAACAATCAAACCTCCATCAGAGCCAGCGGTACGTCACACACGGCTATGCAGAGAGAGGGCTGCTGAAGACGGGCTAACGTTAGCCCTGGCCGCTGCAGACGGGCTAACGTTAGCCCTGGCCGCTGCAGACGGGCTAACGTTAGCCCTGGCCGCTGCAGACGGGCTAATGTTAGCCCTGGTCGCTGCAGACGGGCTAAGGTTAGCCCTGGCTGCTGCAGACGGAGCAGCAATGGTTGCCGCGGTCCTCTCAACTCTGGAAAAAAATTTTAAATTATGCATTAAATCAGTAAATGGGCCATATAGTGAAGCTTAAAGTATAATGTTCTCCCTCAAATTATCTTAAAACTGTTATTGAACAACAGCAACAGAAAAACTAACTTTTAACTTCATTTTCTGAGCTCTGTTAGCGCTCCGTTGAACGGAGACGGAGGAGACTCATCCACGACCTCCGACACTAAACTCTCCTCCTCTTGCATGTTTCCTTTGAACCCTTCAATACTTGACTGCGTCGTTTCTAAGTCACCAAT
>NW_015151934.1:31008-39373 GCF_000732505.1 Cyprinodon variegatus | reverse complement strand
GCTACTTGGTCCCAATGGAATTTCCCATTGGGAACCTGCTAGCACTAAGATGCTAACTGGTTAGCAAGATGCTTCCCACAAACCGTCCACAACCAAACTTGCTTGCGAACCTTCAGCTACAACCATCCCGCCCCCTTGATAATCAACCAATCAGATTCACTTTATTCACTTGTGTAAAGTCGGGCACCACTCGGGAGAATTCGGAAATGCAACCGTAGGAACAGCCTCTTCCCTACGACTTTAAGCTCCAGTCCACCTTAAATCTGTCCACCCCATTTCCTTCCATCCTCCCTTCCCTTTGCTTTGCATGGAAATAACTTGCCTAACATATTTGTGTGTTTGTATGAATGTTTAATGACTGCGTCGGTTTTATTTCCTCTTCATTGTGTCGTAGCTTTTTAGATTTCATTAAAACAGAATAGATGACAGAGAGAAAATTGGAGCTTTTCAAATCTTTCTGAAAGTGATGAACCAAATGTTAATCCTTCAGGTGTTTGGCAGAAAACCGCTGCCTGTCTTCAGTAGTCAGCTATTCTGTTTGCATTGATTTGAAGCCGTTTCGTCCATCATCCCGTGAAGTGTGACCTTTATTTGAGCAATCTTGAGATCCTTCAAAGTCTCCTCTTTGTTTTCTGTCTCGTTCACCTTTATGTCGTTCATGTTTTAAGGGCATTATTTAGCTCATAGTCTCGTCCTGTGCGTGTGGGTGTGAGAGCTTAAGCAAGTTATTTCCTGTTCATATCCTTCCCATCATTTTTTTCCCCAGATGTTGAAAATGTCTAAGCCTTTTGCATGTGATACACCCCACTGTGAACATGATGTCCTATGATCCTGCAGCTTGTTCCAATATGATCCTGACCACCTTCTCCAATGTTTGTCTCCTTTCATTTGACTTTTTGCTTTTCTTTGATCCTTACTTGTTCTTCTTCCGAACGGAAGATGAAGAGACGGATTCATCAGTCCTGAAATCTGAGCTGATTCGAGAACCGGATCTTCTGTCCGATGTGTCAGAGATGAAACAGGATTTGATTAAAATGACTGCCATATTGACTGCAGACTCCACAGAGAAATCCCCGTCTTTAGGGAGGTGTGGTGTAGAGAAGGGGACAGAGGAAGTGTCTGGAGAACCGTTAGAGATAATGGAAAAGGACCTTGAAAAAGTCAAGGAGGACCTTGAGAAAGTCAGTGAGATACTGAGAAGTGGGACATATCAGAGCGAGGGGGCAGAAGAGGCCACTAAAGCAGCCAGAATGGCTGAGGAGTGGGTTCTCCTCTCAGACTCAGAGATAGAAGAGGCCAAAAAAATGGCTGCCCTAGAAGTTCAAGAGCCTATCTTACGTGAAAGTAGGGCTAAGAGAGGCGCTCCCCGACCAAAAGCCATCAAGGGCAGCGGTGACCTTAAAGAATATCTCCTAGATGCATCTGCAAGTTCCAAAGTAAAGACTAAAAAAGAGACGGCTAGCACAGAAAAATTCACTGATATCGTTCTGCGGAAAAGTTCGAAACCAACAGCTCAAGCCAAATCCCATGAAAGCAGCACAACTGGTGGTGTTAAAAAAACAGTGAGAAAGAAGGAAAAAGACGAAGAGCAGCCAGAGGGATCCTCGGAGCCAGGGGCTCTTCTTAGCGTGCCATCAGCTCCCGCTCCACCATCACCTGTATCCCCAGTGATTGAAGAAACTCCCATTGGATCCATAAAGGACAAAGTGAAAGCCTTACAACAAAAAGTGGAGGCTGAGCAAAAGAGCAAAAAAGCCACTGGTAGCAAGCCCTCCCATTTGCCTGTTATGACTAAATCCCCACTAAAAGCCAAAGAAACAACTAAAACCAAACACCCTCTTCCTAAATCCCCTAAAGCTGACTCAGAAAAAATCGAGGAGACAATGTCAGTCAAAGAGCTAATGCAAGCCTTCCAGACAGGACAAGATCCCTCAAAGCGAAAGTCTGGGTTGTTTGAGCTTAAAACATCCAAAACTCCACAAGCTGAAGCAGTCCAGTCAAAGTCTGTGACCAAAGCAATGGCTTCTAAAGGTCAAGACGTGTCGTCAGACCCCAGAAATGCAAACAAAGATATAGAAATCAAACCCAGCGCTCCCTCCGAACTAACTGAAACTGTAGACTTTGGAAATGGTGGCCTTGATGATAGCTCTGACAGCTGCAAACATGAAGGCGTGGCAGAATCCCTGAGTGCCAGCTCTGGAGATGGAACCCATCACCTTAGCTCAGAGGACAGTTACAAACACGAAGGACTGGCAAGTCCAGGCACAAGCCCTGAGAGCCTTTCTGGACAACAGCCTTCTACAGCCACGGCTTCAGCTTCCACTAAGGTTAGAAAAGACAAAGAGAAGTCTGGAGACTCGGGTGTAGGGACCTCTGGTGACCAAGTCTCCATAGAACTGACACTACCCATCTCTTCCAGCGAGGCTGCAGATGACCACACAAGTGAGTCAATATCTGTTAGAAGGACTGAGTCTAAACCACCTAAACCTCAAAAACTTACAAAGAGAGTTTCAGAAACCATAGAAACTTTTCTTAGTGATGATGATAGCCCTGATGATCAGGTAGCATTGTCGTTAGTTGGTTCTCCAGTCTCTAGATCCCCATCTAAGCATCATGAAACATTTAACCTGCCTTTAAGGCAAGAATCTGATGCCCTCAGCCCATTAGCCGATGAGTCTTTGACAATAAGCAACAGAGACTCTCTCGAGGGTAGTCCTCTGATGGAAGACAATTCTTCCCATAAATCCCCAGACTCCATTGAGCCCAGTCCAACCAGAGAATCCCCCCCTCGCGATTCCTTGGAGAGCAGTCCTGTAGAGCAAAAGAGCCACCCATCCTTCCCACCAACATCCAGTCCTAAGAACTCCTCTAGCCACACACCACCCTGTAAGGGCAAAGACCTCCCCCATGAGGCTTTCCATGGTAGGCAGCTTCGAGACCCTGAAGCTTACGCTGATGATGACAGTTGTGAGCAGACATCTCAGATGACGAGTTCGGGTAAGAGTCCCCTCTCCCCTGATACCCCTAGTTCTGAAGAGGTAAGTTATGAGGTAAACACCAAACTCCCTGAAAATGCATTCCTATGTATTTCATTCAAAACAGCTGTTATTCCTGAAGACCCAGAGGACCAGGAGGAAACAGACAACCTTGAAGCTAAAGGAAAAATCACTCCAGAGAAGGACATGTTTAAGATGGCAGCAAAAATAAAAACCTTTAATGAAATGGAACAAGACACAAAGGGCAAAAGGAAGTCTAGCGATTATCTGTATTCCTCAACAGAGGACAAGATAGGGGATAACAGCTGTGAAAGATTAAAGCCCAGCGGCGAGAAGCTTTGGCAGATTGAAAGTCCACTCAATAGGCGCACAGGAGAGTCAAAGTTAGCTGTTTTGATTGGTTCAGATATTAAAGTACAACCTCCCTCTCCTTTTTCAGCAGGTATGCATGATGGAACCCAGAGCAAAGAGTTCAAGAGTACATCAGCCACTGTCACAGCAGAGGGACCTCACTCTGTCTCAGACCAGCATCATTCAAAATCCATAAGTCCATGGGGGGACGTCCCTTCATCTGCTGAAGCCCTTAAACATGTTTCTGACAAAACATCATTAACTTCAAGCATTGAAAACAGGACAGACGAGCAAAAACACGAGAGCTTGAAGATGTCAAGGGAGCATAAAAATGATAATAGCAGTCAGAAGTTAGCTTTAGGCAAGGTACAGACCGGAACACAAAATACAAGCTGCAATGTTACAGATGAAGTGAAAGAAGATAGATGGGGTCATTCCCCCGGAGCTGCTCTCTGTCCAGAAGTTCCCACAAGTCAAACTGAACAAGTGGTCATTGCCCATAATGATGCAGAAGGAGGCAAAAAAGCATCAAATCTTCCTAGAACTGAATCAAAGGGAGTCACTGCAAGAGTAGACGCCGAGTCATGGTCTGCCATGCGAGAGGATGATGCCACATTTGAGGCCCGTGTAAAAGAAGAAGAACAGAAGATCCTGAATCTGGTGGTGGACCGTCAGTCTCAAGGAACTCCAGACACCACGCCTGGTAGAACACCAACAGAAGAGAGCACTCCTACCAGTGAGCCCAATCCCTTCCTGTTCCAGGAAGGGAAGCTCTTTGAGATGACCCGCAGTGGGGCCATAGATATGACCAAGAGAAGCTATGAGGAGGAGGGGGCTGGCTTCGCTTTTTTTCAGATAGGAGACCAGGCTTTAGAGGAACCTACCTTAGAGGAGCCCAAGCAAGAAGATAGATCAGCAGTAGGTCTCAACTTAACACTAGAGCTTAAGACTGAGGAAGATATGGCATCAGCTGATGCGCAGGTGTGTCCCCCACCTGAAGGGGATCAGTCAGGCTGTAGAGCCGATGCTTCCAAGTCTAAAATCCCTAAAATGGGCATTTCAGCTTCAACCAAAGCTTCTAGGAAAGATCTGCTCTCCCCTGAACCTCTCGAGTCTAAAAATGAGAAAACTGTAGATGAAGGGTCATTAGATTTAGAAACGATCTCAAATGAACAGCCTATAACGAATGTAGAGACTGCAGAAACTACTGTGACTAGATCTGTTTATTCCGAGCAAGGCCAGGAGTCTTCTGACTCCTCCCCAGAGGAGACAAAGTCAGTGGTTGAAGCCCCCAAAACAGCAGGCAAGCAGGCAATTAAAGGGGCTTCCCATAACGGTAAGAAGAATCAAAGCACAGCCAAAGCTAAGTCTGTTCCTCAGGATCAGGCCAAATCTGCGATTCCTTCAACATGTCATGGAACAGCCCCTTCAGCAGCTCATAGAAAAAATACCTCCTCCCCCTCAGAAGCTAAATCCAGGATTCCTGTCAAGGCTAGCCTTGTCAAGACCGACTCTAAGCGTGGGGAATCCTCTCAGGACAAAAAGCTAAAGGTTCCTGTAAAAAAAGGTACAAGGAGAAAATCTGAGACAGATGCAGGTCCTTCTGTGGACATGAAAACAAAGACTCAATCTTCCAAAGCCAAGAGCTTCTGTGAGGGGGAGTCTACAAGATCCTCTGCTAAAAAGGATCAGGGTTGTCACACGAGTGTCGAGTCTGGAAGATCTAAGGGTTTCCAGTCCAGGCTGCCCGTCCGTGGTAAAACCACCCCGTCTCCTCAAGCAACCGCAGCCGGCAAAGACAAAAGCAGATCTCAGAAACAGTCTGCAGAGTTCTTTGAAGAAATCAGTGAGGAAGCAGCAAAAGTAGTGGCAAGACTGGCAGAGGAAGAGGCTGCGATGGCTCTCTCAGACGATGACAGCGGTCTTATTGATCCGTCGATAATTGAAAAAGAGCCATTTCCAGACCTGCAGTTCCCACCTTCAGGAGACGTCTTTCCCATTAGACCACTGTGGGACGACCCAGTTGAGACACAGATGCAGCGAATTCCAGATGATAGAGTCCAAAGTCAAGGTACCCCCCAGTTGAAGGGGTTATTCTCTATCTCTGTAACCTCATTAGTGCTCTAGTTGTTCAGGTGCTGCCTCTCTGTCTCTTGTAGCTATGTCCCGTTGTAGTAGAAGATACCTTGTTGCTGTGTACCTGGATCTCTGTTGTCTTTGTATTGACATCTCTCTTTCCTTCTATGTGTTTTTGAAAATCTCAAGATTGACCTCAAAAAAACCTGCTGATTGTCTGAAAGGCTTTTAAAAAAACAGTAAAAGTGTCAACTGATTGTTTATCGGTCAGATCAGGCCTTAAACCTCTTCAAGTTTACTCAACTGAACAGAAAAAAGTTTCTTATCTATGGCTTTTAAAGTTCTTAGAAAAGTAGTGGGAATAAGAGGAAAAAAGCGGGTGAATTCCTTTTATATGGTGTTTATGAATGTGACTTACCTTCTGGCTTTGACGACTCATTCGCAGTAGATCCACAGGATGAAGCAGAAAGACGTGAGCATTGGTTGGCCGTCATAGCCGACCACCTGGGCTTCAGTTGGACAGGTGAGTCAGAGTTCAAGCTGAAACTTCCAGATTTCAAAGACTATTTTCTCCCTGTGACCACAGACTACCTTAATGCCCTGTATTGTCGTTCCTGCATACAGAGTTAGCACGAGAACTGAACTTTAGCGAGGAGAAGATCCACATGATACGAACTGAAAACCCCAACTCTCTGCAAGACCAAAGCCGCGCCCTCTTGAACCTTTGGACTGAGAGAGACGGACAGAGTGCCACAGGTCGGTAGTCCTTAAGAGGTTTCGAGGGTCAAGGTAGGGCTGGTGCCTACCTCAGTCAGTCTATGAGCGAGAGAGGCAGGGGCCACCCTGGACAGGTGTCCAGTCCAATCACAGGGCAACACAGAGACAAACAGGACAAACAGGACACACTCACACCTAAGGACAATTTAGAGAAGCCAACAGTCAGGAACAGGAAGCTGCAGTACCCAGAGAGAACCCAGGCATGCTCAGGGAGAACATGCTAACTACATGCAGAAAGACCCTGGGCCGGGAATCGAACCCAGAACCTTGCTGTATCCTTGCTGCAAGGAAACAGCGCTACCCACTGCACCACCGTGCAGCCATGGACTACAAAACACTACATTTGTAGAAAAGTTCTTCAGTTCTTGGCAGACCTCCCTCACTGGGAATGTTAGTTATTGAAATCATTTTAAATCCTTGTTCTTTGAACGGGTCCGGATAGGGGTCAGCAGTCTCAGCAGAGACTTCCCTCTCCTTACGGTTGGGCTACAGTCCACATGGAACACGGGTTTGGCAGCTTTTACTCTCTGTGCGGCTTTTCCCCTGTACCTAATATTCTGGCAGACTGTAAGGGGCCGTGTAGGGCACAGACCGCTAGCTCCCAACACCACAGTAAACACAGCTTCATTCATTTCTGTGCAAGAAACAATCTGCTGATTTTAGTGACATTTGTAGACCAAACCATCAGATATTTATGGGTTTTTACCTTTGCAAACCCTTGCCAGAAGGAGCTTTTGCTCCTACCTCACATTTCTCGCCCAGGATCCCTCAGTAATTAATGTTTCCAAGGAGCGCCATGCCAGAAATCTGAACATGTGTACTCCATGGGTGCTAGGATTACATGCTTTGGATGCTGTCGACATGTCAGGCATTAATCAGGCTTTAGACAGCTGCTGTGGGGGAGGAGGTGCTCCTGGTTCTAAATGACCACAGACTCCTGCTGTAGAGATGGCAGCTGAGAGGTTTGCCAAAATCACTTTGAGGCCAACAGAGTCTTTCTCCAGGCTCCAGCTCTCTCAGGAGCCCCTCAAGCCCCCCAGGCTCTATAGATCTGCCTCAGCTTGATGGCCTCCTAAAACAGGTTCTGAACTAGATCTTAAGACTACAGCTACAATAGAGGCAGACAACAAGGTCCACTCAGACTCTATGGTCTAACCTTCCTCTGGAGTCTGAGGAATGTCCTGGAATAGTTCCCTGACCAAAGGCTGCCCCTCATGGCTCCCCCTGCAGGTGGTAACATAGTCTAACGACACTTGTTGGGTTTGGTCCTGCAAGGAGTAAACCAACCATCAGACCTGACAGAGAACTGGACAGGCTGCATGGTTAGACCCCAACTTCCTATCTGACGTTGTGAGTCTCCATTTGTTGGTCATCATGAACGCCTGTTTTTCTGACTCGTCAGCCACCCCGAGTCTGACTGCCTCAGCAGGCACCTTCTTCCCCTTAGACGGCCCTTCTGCTCCTCTTCTAACTGAGAGTCAGGCAGTGAGGATGTTGATTTGGTTTCCATTCATCTGGTTTTACCTGGATATGGAGGACTCTGCCTCCTTGTTTCCATAGTTACCGTGTTTGTTTATCCTGTTTCATCAGAAGCAGCACTTCTAAAGAAGCTGACCAAAATCAACCGGATGGACATTGTTCATCTGATGGAACCCAAGATGAACCGTTCAGAGGAAGAGGAGACATCTTCACACACGTACGCAGAGATCGAAGAGACCATCGTTCTGGACCACAGTGAAGGTACGCCCCCTGGTGGCCGGCTGACCTTCATCCAGCCTGTGTGGAAACATCCCGTTTGTCCTGACTCCCTTTGCTCCCGCAGGTTTCTCTGCCCTTCATGAAGACATCGACAGTCCAAGGCCAGGCAGACGCAGGGAAGCCACTGGAAGAAGCCTGCTTTTAGGACAGGAAGTGCCCATGGTGTCAGCAGAGGAGCTGTCCACCAGTCTGTCATCGCTTCTCGACACATCAGGGCGGCCTGAGGCGGCTCCCACAGCTACAGAACTCCTACAGAAAGCCCCCAAACGGCAAACAGAGGAGCTGGAATCAACAAAGTGAGTCGCCTTAGAAGACGGTGACATTTCTGGCCTTCTAACAGAACAGGAGATTATAGCTGGATTATAATTATAATCATGTGACTAATCCAATCCAGAAACTTCTTCAGC
>NW_015151934.1:17487-29907 GCF_000732505.1 Cyprinodon variegatus | reverse complement strand
TAAGGCTTTATATGTGAGAAGGAGGATTTTAAATTCTATTCTGGATTTAACAGGAAGCCAATGAAGAGAAGCCAGGATAGGTGAGATGTGATCTCCTTCACTTCTTGAACAGTAACAGCGCCAACGCCCAGCCGACCAATAGAAATGCGTCTTTGATTAAGCATCAAATTTATGAAACTCAGTTTGAAAAAAAGAAAAATAAAACTTAAATAACATGTTTTTTCTAGACAAAATATAAAGAAAATGAAAAATAAATATGATTTGAAGAAATAAGATGTGAGCAAACAGTTTTTTAGTCATTTCTGGGTTTCCTTCCAGTAAATGTCTTCTCTACCTGCAGCAGAGCTGAAGCCTCAGCAGCCGTTTGGCTTTTTCTTTTTTCTGCGATAAAAGAATCTGAAGGTTTTTGTTTTCTTGCAGCTCATCGGAGAGATCCTACCAGGAGGTCCCTGAGCCGCTAACCATGGGCAGCTACAAGCAAGTGAGTCCTTTCTTCTCTCTGTACCGCGCCTCTCCCTACCAGCTCCGCCCCCAGCTCATAGACACCATGAACATTGGGGGGCCCGAGCTGAGTGCCGGGGTTGGCCCAGCTGAACCTCCTCTGGACCCCCATGAAGAGGGAGCTGAGGAAGGAGAGCCGTGGACCTTGGAGTGTCTGCGGACTCCCCTTTCTGCAGACACCTCAGACCAACCGCCGGTGGCTCGGAGAGAAGCTTCTAGCAGCTCTAGGTCTGGTGTCTGTGAAGATCGACCGCTGTCCATGACAGATTTTGGTGACAGCTTGTTTGAGTGTGAGCGAGCGGAGCAGGACTTCAGAGAACTCTCTATGGAGCTAACAGAACCAGAGGAGGTTTCAGCTGCAGGGGCGGGTCCAGGTGGACCGCTGGAGGTCACTGCTTCCAGGAGAGGAGCGGACCAGGCGTCACTGCGGCTCTATGACATCCTGTATGGACCGGATGTTGACCGCCTGGGTCCAGAAGGTCAGAGGACTGCTGCAGATGAGGACATCATGGAGTCTATGGGGGGGGCAGGTGTTCAGCAGACTTTGGATCAGGAGGTCTCTGATCCTCTGGTCAGCCATGTGAAGGCCTCAGGTCCAGAGCCCGGAGCTCCAGCCAGCCCAGGTTCTGGTCCATCTGGTGTCTCTGAGGAAACCATCTCTCTCCCAGTGGAAGCGTCTCCATCTGAACTAGAACCAGCTCCTGGAACCTTCTGTGGAAGCTGGTCTCCTACTGAGGACAGGGCGTCCTCTCCTGATAGCGCCATAGAGGCGCTGCTGGTTCTGACCCAGTCCAGGGCCTCCTCACCAGGCTCCGCCTCCTCTGTCAGTGAGCTGGGTCTCCTGGCCCCAGACTCCCCGATACCTCAGTTCAGGCCCTTATCTCCTCTCCCTCCTCCCTTCCTACCGTGGGAGCTTGCAGTAGCTGGGGGGCCGAAGGGGGGCCCTCTGCTGCTGCTGACAGCGGGGGAACGACCCCTGACCCCCATGGTTCCAAACCAGAGACCCTTTGGTAGACCAGTGTCCCCAGCCAGTGGAGTGGCGTCCTGCTCTCCCTTTGACATGGAGGACAGAGCTCCGTCTCCTGGCTCTGTAATGGCTGAGACCGTCTCCTGGTTCTTTGGACCCGATTGTTGTGGCGACTCCTCGTCTCCTGGGTCGTTGCGGTCCGGGTCCGATTGGCTTGCTGTAGAACCAGGCCCGCCGTCTCCAGAACCATTCAGAGCTCCTTCTCCTTCCTCTGCCACCTCTGGACATCAGTCTCCACTGGTTCCACCTTCCTCCATTAAAGCAACTGGTGACCAACCACCAGAACAACAGACTAATCCAGAACCTGCTGAGTCCCACTGGGACCACGGAGACGACTGGATCTTCCTTCCTCACCCTGAGGACAGACCTGCAGACTCGGTGACTGAACATCAACCCAGGTCACCGCAGTCATCCCCATACAGAACCGATTCTCCTGCGTCAGATCAGAGTCCTGAGAGTCCAGATTCTCCCATCCATCAGTTCACATCCAGGATCCGCCGCCGTTCTTTTGGACCGGTTGGCTCCTCCTCACCAGAATCTGCTCTGTCTGATGCCGAGTATGAAGCCATGCCTCTGCTGCCAAGTCTGGATCCCAGGCTGTCGTCTCCTGAGTCCTGCTGCTCTCCTATCAAAGGTCCAGAAACGGGCCAACCGGGACCGACCCAAGGTGCACTCTATCAGAACCCATCCAGTCCAAAGGTTAAGACAGAAGGAGCTTCAAACAGTTCGGGGTCAGAACATGCTGATCCAAACGCCAAAACACCAGAACTTCTATCAACTGATGGCAGTAAAGAAGAACCGGGTCGAACCGATGATCCGGAACAAGAAGAAGGAAAAAATCTGGAGCGTGGTAGAACAGAAACATCCTCCTCACCATCTGCAAAGTTGTTGGTACCAACATCTCCAGATGGAGCTGAGATGCGCTCTGCTTCCGGACCTTCAGGCAGAACAGAACCTAGGCTCATTTCTCAGATCCACGATCCACAATATTCAGGAGACACGTTTAGAGGAGCAGCAGGAAGGCCTGTACAGCAGGTGGTGACCTCAGACTCCTTCGAGGAACCAGAACCTGCTGCTGCTACAGAACCCTCCAGGAGCTCCTGGTCTCCCAATTCTGAAGCAGAACCCAGAACCACACCGATGCTGCTAGAAGCTGTAGGACCAGATTCCTCTCAGTCAGGCAGACCTGCAGGGAACCACAGAGCAGAACCAGCTGAACCCCCCACAGCTCGGCTCAGAACCTCCTCCACTGATCTTTTACCACTTTGGGTTGGGTCGGTTCTGGAGGACCAATTGGATTTAAAGTTGTTTCTATTGGAGGACAGACCATCGTCTCTTGAAGCAGCACCAGGGGACACCCATCCAGCAGCCGGGTCGGTCCGGTCCCCTCCCACCCACTCTACCTTCTCAGACGGGGAGTTTGGGTTTGTTTCCTCATCTGGAAACAGCAGACCTCCGTCTGTAGGTTCTGTAGATGAAGGCAGACCCCTTCCACACGAGTCTCCTGTTCCGAAGTTAGAACCCCACCTTTCAAACACGTATCCAACCATGTGGGAGAGGTTCTCCTCCACCGTCTCCCTGAGCTCCCAGTCCGTCTCCGTCTCCATGAAGTCATTGTTCGGGGAGAGCCGGCCTCCGTCTGTGGACTCTGTGGATGAAAACGGGCCGGTCCCACCAGAATCCCCGCTTCCAGACTTCAGGTTGGCTCTCCATGAATGCCGTGCCCCTCCCCCTGTGTACGGGTCTGTGTCTCCTGCCTCTGGTTCCTCAGACCAGCGCTGTAGGTCTGCTTCATTGGAGTCATTGTTCGGTGAGATATGTCCTCCCTCCATCGGTTCCTTTGAAGAAGACGCGCCGCCTTCATCCGACTCCCCCGTCCCACACTTTGGACAGAGTGAAGACGGCCATCAGGCTCCACCACCAAGGTCTTCCTCTCCTGTGTCCTTTTCCTCAGAGGATGACTTTGGGTTTGTCTCTCCGGGGTTGTTGCTGTACAGCAGCAGACCTTCCTCAGTTGGTTCTGTTGATGGGAAATGTGCTGTTCTTGCAGAATCCCCCATTCCCCAGTTTGGCCCAGTTCTACCAGACAGCCATGCCTCCACTACGCTGGACGGATCCACGTCTCCTTTCTCAGCGGCCTCAGACATGCAGTGCAGTTCTGTCTCCATGGAGTCGCTGTTTGGTGAGAGTCGACCTCCGTCTATCGGCTCAGTGGATGAAACCAGGCCTCTGCCCGCTGAGTCCCCCATTGCAGAGTCTGGATTCGCTTTAGCAGAACTTCCTTTGAACACCCTGCAGAGGTCCTTGTCCCCTGATACCTTTCTGTCAGAGTGTGACTCCGATGTCCTGTCTCCATCTCCGGGCTTGGAAACTAGACCGTCCTCCCCTGATGTGGATCTCTGTGGGGACTTTTACAGAGGAGATTCACCAGTTCCTGACTTTAAGTCTGGATCCATTTCCTTCATCAGTTGTCGGTTGTCATCTCCTGGATCAGACCTATCAGATGTGGAGCATGCTCAGTCAGATTCAGACGCTCATGTGTGGGAGCAAAGAGCAGACTCACCTGAACCCGGATCATCTGGGCCCAAAGAGAGCCCTCAAAGCCACGCCTACAGGCTAGTTTATAAAGCAGAGCTGTGGAAGCTCATTTCTCAGATCCGGGATCCTCAGTATGTTGGAGAAACATTTTCCAGTAAAACTGGACTTTTTGAGTATATTGGAACCAGAATGCAGTTTGTCCATCAGAACCCTGAAACGGAGGAGGACAGCAGGAGGTCAGACCATCCAAGAAAATGTTCCAGCTCTCTGTTTCCACTGCACCTGAGTACCAATTCCCAAGACTTGTTGTCCTGCGACCTGCTGTCAGATGGAAACCCAGATCATCAGAGGCTTCAGATATTCAGTGGGAGCAGAACTCCATCAGCTGATTCAGAGATATCCACAGACGACAGCAGGTCTGATCCAGAACCAATCCCTGAAGGCAGCTCAGGGAGCAGAACCTCCTTCCACTCAGAGTGTTCTGATCCTGAAGGCCTTGCTTTAAAACCACTAGAGCAGCAGCAAGCCTCATACCAAACCCTCCTGGTCGGTTCTGAACAGAACCGGTCTGTAGACGTGTCCGTGCCGAGGGGACAGCAGCTGATAGGCCAGCTTTGTGACCCACAGTACACTGGAAACGTCCCTGGAAGCAGGGCTGATGCAGAGACTAGTCTGGAGGCCATTTCACTGGATTTAGGGCGCGAAAACATGAGCAGGAAACTATCCCCAGACTCTGACCTCGAGTACCGAGTCCTCTCACCAGAGACCCCCCGGTTAACCAGTGAATACCAGTATGATTCCCAGGACACAGAAGAAGAGAATCGTTTGTCCGCAGATTCACCGATTCCTCAGTTTTTCTGTCCCATATTTCCATCTCATCGGGAAGCATCTCATTTAAAACCAGAGCCATCCAGCCTGTCCTGGTTTCATAAACCTGCTGAGATAATGGGCGAACAAGAACCTGAATTAGCTCCTTTAGATCTATCTGGATTCACTACAGCAGAGTTCTGGATGCCAGAGAGAACCCTTTCCCCACATTCAGTGTCATCTGAAGCTGAGGGACGGGCTTTGTCTCCACAGTCTCCAGTATCAACATCAGATATTAGAAGATCCTCTCCTGACTCAATGACAGCTATTGACGAGTTTCGAGCTCTGTCTCCAGACTCGCCTCTACCGCCGTTTCTCCGAAACATGGAGCCAACCTGCCAACCATCATATCCTCTACTGGACGGGTCAGACACAGAACCAGAGCTTTGGGACCCAGCTTCCACTGAAGCTCAATTCCCAAGTCCAACCTCCAACCCTGAGAGAAAGCTCTGCATGCCTTTACCGGACTCAGGAGGTCCAGAGGGCAGATTGCCCACTCCGTCACTGCATTTATCTGGGAATCAGTTCAAAGCCAGAGAAGCAGAACGTTTCCCCTCTTTTGTTGGCTTTAAGTCAGCATCTTCTACCACTGTTCCTTCTCACATGGAGTATGCTCCTCTGGTCCTGGGACAGACTCAAGCTCCACCAGATACTCCAGAGACAGAAGCCAAAACTGAAAGGAGACCTTTGTCACCTGAATCCGAGTCAGAGTGTAACTTTTTCCCACCCGAGTCTCTGAATCAGATTTTTGGAGCAATATCTCCTGAATCATGTGGCTCTCCCGATCAATGCAGAGCTCTCTCACCAGATTCTCCAGTCCCAGAGTTTACAGCAGCGCTACAGAAATCTATAAACATACACCTGGGGCATAAATCTTCTTCCCAGGAGTCAGTGTCGTCTGATCTGGAGTTGGAAATGGACTGGGGGACCATGTTTGAGGAGCAATGTCCATCTCCGGACTCTATAGCTTCAGGAATCCTTTTACCCGATTCCCCAGTCCCTGACTTTGGACCATTTGTATCCGTTGGTATCTTCAGGGTATCCTCACTAGATTCGGACCTTTCAGGTTCGGGTTCTGCCCCCTCCATTTCTCAGCTGGTTGGTGATGAGTCTGAAGAAAGACCAGAGTCCCCAGGCCTTTATTGGGAGCCAGATACATGTAGATCTCCATCTCCCTGGTCAGTGTGTTCAGAAGAGGAGGTGGAGTTTGGTATCTTCTGGTTTAGCGAGGACAGAGAATCTTCTCCTGGTTGGTCTACACCTGGACATGAACCCAGACCAGACTCCCCCGTCCCTGATTTTACTCATCCACTAACAGGGCCCCTCTATACCCACTCGGCTCTAAGGTCCACATCCTCTTTGTCGCTGTCTTCAGATGAAGGATCTGCTCAGTCTCTGCCTTTTCTGCTAGAAGACCGAGCAGAAACTCCAGGCTCTACAGCATCTCAGAATGAATGCAAACCGGACTCGCCTATTCCCCAGTTCACACCTTACCAGGCTGAGCTCCGTCACAGTAAGGTTGCTTCTTCATCTTTGGAGTCGTTGACATCAGATAAAGACACGGACACTGATTTGTGTACGACTTGGCTTTTTGATGACCGAGCCACGTCTCCTGGTTCCAGGACATCCAAAGAGGAGTGTGAACATCTCTCACCTGATTCTCCTGTTCCTTCCTTTCCTCTGGCACTAGAAGAATCCATCATCTACCTCCCAGCTTCCAGGTCCACTTCAACTCAGTCGTTGTATTCAGATCCAGAGATGGATGAATCTTTCTCAGAGGTCATAGAATATCACGCCTCATCTCCTCAAAGTTCAGACAGACCATTTTCTCCAGATTCTCCTATTCCAGACTTTTCACAGAGATTATTGGTCCCATTTCATGAGCTCATTTCCAACAGGTCTTTTTCACCAGAATCAGATATTTCTGAAGTCGAATATGCGCCTTTAATTTCACAGATATTTGCTTTAGAGATCAGAGCAGATTCAGAAGATTCTGAAACCGAGCACGGGTTACTGTCTCCTGACTCGCCTTTACCCGCGTACCCCATGGCCTTCGTGGCTGATTCAAGGTTCAGATACAGGTCCACCTCTACTGACTCTGAGCTCTCAGATCAGGAACTGGAGACAGAGTTTTGCCTAACTGGGCTTTTTGAGGACCGAGGACCTTCTCCTTGTTCAAGGACCTCCAGGGAGGAGCTCAGACCCCTTTCTCCAGAATCACCAGTTCCTGAGTTTAGACCGCATGACTCAGCAATGCTTAACATGGAGCTCAGGTCTATATCACCTGAATCGGTGTCTTCAGATCCAGAAACGTCATCATTTCCAACCTGGAAAGACTGGTTCTACAGCAGACCTTCTTCTCCAGAATCTTTATCATCAACCAGGCTTCCTCCTGATTCCCCTTTGCCCGACCACCATTGGCCAACATCTGAACTACCTAGACCTGCTTTTGGAAGTCGGTCTTCATCCCCTGAGTCGGCCTGTTCAGATGTTGAATTCATCGTCTTAAGTTTAGGATCATTAATGTACAACAGACCGTCTTCCCCAGGATCAGGAGCATCTGGAGAAGATGGTCTGTCTCCAGACTCACCAATATCCGACTACAAAGCAGCAGTGCGAGAAAACATCATCATTAACGTTGGGTATAGATCAACTTCCCCTGAGTCTTTAGAGTCGGACGTTGAATATGCTTTAGGAGAGCTTCTTCTAACGATGGGGTTTGGTGATGAAGATAGACCAGAGTCTCCTTGGTCACAGATCCAGGACATGTCATCTTCATCTTCACATGAAGGCATTGCCCAATACCAAGCCATGTCACCTGATGCACTGAAGTCACTCAGAGACATTAGAGGTGGATCTCAAGAATCTTTTGGGGACAGCAGGAGACTGTCACCAGACTCAATGCTTCCTTGTTTTACTAAGAAATTAGGAGAGACCAAGGTACCTGAGAGGAACCCTGAGGCCTCATCCTCAGAATCTCTGTGCTCAGATACAGACCCTGACAGAAGAAGACTGTCACTACAGCCAGGAAGATCCGACGATGAGTTTCCGCTGCCTGAGTTCACAGAAGCTGCAACGAGCCATCAATTAGCTAGATCTGCAGCTGAAGAACCACATCCACCAGGCCAGAGGACAGACACACCAGAGTCAGTGGACCTGCTAGCAGATCCCAGCGGGGGGGTGGTCTGTAAACCATCAGTGGAGCCTCCCTCACCTGAGCCATTAGCCGCTATGGCAGCTAAATACAGTCTGGTCTACGGCGCTGAGCGATGGCGTCTGGTCTCTCAGGTTCATGATCCTCAGTATGCAGGAGAAACCTGCAGGAGTAAAACAGCTTTCATAAAGTTTCATGGTAGAACAGATGGATATGAAAGGACTGAGATTATTGATGATGGGGAAAGACCTGACCAGAACCAGGAGGACAAAGGTCAGCATACAGTTTCTCCTGGTTTCACGGACAGAACTCATACTAAAGCAGAAACACCTCCACCAATGATGGAGTCTGGTTCATCATCAGGACCAGCTCCTTACAGACAGTCAAAGTATGCCTTTGAACCAGTTGAGGCCCAATCATGGTCATGTGGCTCAGCACCAGGATCTGACCAAGAGAGGGTTCATCTAGAATCGCTGTTTCCAAGTTTATCCAAGGCGGAAACTTGTTCCCCAGTCAGCGGGTTCAGCCCCCCCCCAGTGCCAGAACAGGTCCGGCGTCTCAGATCCACACCATCATCTCCTGGAACTCAACATTCAGATTTTGGTTTCATGCAACTGAATTCCGAGTCAGATTTAGCTGAATTCAGGTCATCGTCTCCAGAATGGGGTCTGGTCTGGTCCGAGGATCAGGAGGAGAGTCAGAGGCCTCTGTCCTCCCAGTCTGTGCCCGAGTTCAGACCAGTGTCCTTCCAGTTGGCCATATCCATGGCTGAGCAAAGGGCGTCATCTCCAGAATCCCTTCCAGAGGATCTTCAGAACATGTCGCTCCCTCCAGACTCCCCCATCCCTCAGTTTACAGCAGCATTGCAGGTTTACCCCATGAACTGTCGGAGCTCGTGCTCATTCTCTGAATCGGAGTCCAGTGATCCCGCTGAATTCCTCATCATGTCGGATGGGGACACCAACCGACCCTCCTCCCCGGACTCTGAGTCATCCATCAGTCAGTTCAGTCGGCTGGTGCACGATTCCCCCGTGCCTGAATTCATGAGAATATTATCTTGGTATTTTATGGATCCTGCTCCCTGTGAGCGGTCTTCCTCACCAATGTCTTTGTCGTCAGACTCTGAGTTTGTGGCCTTACCCGTTGAGTGTTGGGTTGATGATAAACCCAGACCTGTTAGCCCAGAAAGCCTCCAGTCTGAAAAGGATTTTAGCTTTGATGACAGATTATCAGCCTTCAGCTCCAACATTCAGCCCGACTGGTTGATGCCTTCCTCTGGGTCAGAACAGTCTTCATCGTTCCCTCAGACCAAACCAGCAGCCTGGTCTCCGTCATTCTTTAAATCTAGTCATGAAAGGTCATCTGAAGAACCTGATTGGCCAAACGTCCCAGAAATCTGGACGCACGAGAAAGAAAATCTTCCTAGATCAGAAGCTGATGAAGATATGAGAAAAGACTGGTCTCCATCATTGGTTAAAGATGTGAAAGCAGAGGAAGCAGAGGTCCGGGCCGGTAGAGGGGAAGAATGGCAGAGAAAAGCAGTTCCTGACAGGGTAAGACTGAGAGCATGATAAGGAAAAACTAACAGAAAGACTTGATCTTTAACCCCGGGTGTATTCTGCTAACCTCCATTCCTGGAGTTGATAGAAATCCTACTAATCCTCTGATGTCCTCCAGCTGTTGTGTGGCGTGAT
Organism: Cyprinodon variegatus; assembly: GCF_000732505.1. Taxonomy (NCBI): domain Eukaryota; kingdom Metazoa; phylum Chordata; class Actinopteri; order Cyprinodontiformes; family Cyprinodontidae; genus Cyprinodon; species Cyprinodon variegatus. Next base: position 20,126 of record NW_015151934.1, on the reverse strand, counting down.
GGGAAAGCTTGCAGACACATGTGGACCTTTGTCTTTTTGCAGAGTTTAAAGTGTGCCGTGCCACTAATCCTCTCAGACGGTGTTAGAATCTGCTTCTGATTCATCATTTCACCAACAGGTTCCCATCCAAATCCCGCCGTTTCCTGCCTCAGCAGGAAGTGGCTTTAAACCAGGTCTGCTCTTCTTTGATGACCAGCCAGTCGCTCCACTTCCCATCCTGCTGCCTGATCAGGCTTCCTATAAAACACACCGGACTGTCACTCCGGTTCTACTGGTCTGTGACGAAGCCTCACGCTCGCAGCCCCGTGTTTCTGGAGAGTTCCCACCGTGGGAACACGTCCAGCCCAGGGAAGCCCTTCCACCCAGCTCAGACCAGCCTTTGGAACCAGACGGGGAAGCTGCAGTATTTTCCGGCACTGTGTCTCCAGTTGTTTGCAGCTCCAGATCTGTGGGTTCCCTCAGGAGAAGGTCTGAAGCTGCTGAGGCCTTTCCTTTAGGCTCCAGGAGAGTCCTCTCTGAACTGGAGAGAACCGCCTCAAACGTCATTGAGAGGAAACCCAGGGAGTCTCCACATCCCTCTGATTCAGATGCAGAGTTTTTTGACTGCCGACAAGACTTTTCAGAACCAGAAGAGGAGTTAAGCTATCATATTTCTGAGCCTCCTTCACCGAGGCCAATGGGGAGTCCAGATCCGGGTGTCCTGGATGAGAGCAGCCGGCCTCTCCTTCGCCGCCTCTCCTCTGGCAGTCAAAGTCTGGGGGAATTCGCTTATGACTCTGATGTTTCAGGGGTGGGTGCTGCTGAGGGTGGCCTCCCCATGTGTGAGGAGCTGCCATCTAGAGGTCAGGCAGGATATTACGATGAAGATGACTTCCTGGGAATGGTAAGAGGATGAGCTAAAGGCTGCACCTGACTCACCTGGCTTTTGGCAGATTGCGGTGGTGATGCTTGAAACTTTTGGATTTGGACTAAAAGCACCTTAGATTGATTTTATGACACTGATTGGAGTTTGTTTTTGCATGAGAGCCTGAACCGGGAAGGAAGAAGCAAATAAAGCGATTTACTGCAGACCAACCTTCCCCTGATGCCTGCATGTGGTTTTCCTACTTCTTTTCTTCACCTTCTCTCCATCTCACCTTCATGTTCGGCCCCCCTAAGACATGATTCCCCCTGCGCCCCCCCATGGGAAGGGAAGGTGAAGAAACGTGTGGCGTGTTGTAGCTGCAGAGTTCACCATGCTGGCTGTTTGCTGTCTCCAGGAGATAGCCGAGGAGCTAGGAGCGCTGTCCTCTGATAGCTCAGAGGAGGAGGTGCTGACCACCAGGGTGGTCCGACGCAGAATCATCATCCAGGTAAAAGCAAGCATGATGATGATGATGATGATGATGATGATGAAGCAGTTGGCAGGCCTTCATTAAACATAAGAACCAAAATCCCTCCAGAAGGTAGAAAAGTTCTGGTCCAGTTCAGTCATGGTCAAACGCTAAGCTAACTGCTACATGTTTCAGGTTAGCTAAACAGAGAGCTATTCTACTTCTGTATGATCATATTCTTTAACAGCGCCCTCTGCTGGCTGAGAAAAGCAGCCTACGCCAATATCACCCAAAACAATCATTGAATATGTGAAACGCAAATAATTTGTATGTTTTTTTATTCGAGACAAAAATTATTAAACATGATTTTAACTTGATCCACCGTTTCGCTTAAATTTTATAAGTTTGAATATTTAGTCGGTCCTTCAGCAGGATCTCTGAGGTAATGACTCGGTTCTGGGTCGATGACTCGGTTCTAGTTCGATGACTCGGTTCTGGGTCGATGACCCGGTAATGACCCGGTTTTGGGCCAATGACCCGGTTCTGGGCCGATGACCCGGTAATGACCCGGTTCTGGGCCGATGACCAGGTAATGACCCGGTTCCCCCCCGCCCCGGTCTCACCAGCAGAGCGTCCATGATGGCGTGCTGCTAACGGCGCCCCTCTGTGTTTCTGCAGGCCGACATCCTGCCGGACGTCCCCCCTCAGACGGTGACGGAGGAGAAGTTCACTGATGAAGACGGCAACATGGTGGTGAAGAAGGTGAGCGACCCCCCCCCATCAGAGGGTCCAAACTCCGCCTCCGCCGTCCGGCGCTAACCGTTGACTCCTCCCCTCCAGATCACACGGAGGGTGATCCGGCAGTTTGTGTCTCCAGACTCAGAGACGCAGCAGGTGGAGGACTCTCAGCAGGAAGCGACCCGGATAGAGGAAGGAGACGCTGTGTCCAGGGTGGTGAAGAGGACGGTGGTCCACAGCGCCGGAGAGCAGACAGAGGTGCTGCCTCCCTCACCTCATTCATCCTGTCCCTCACCCGTCCATCTTGTCCCTCACCCCGTCCATCCTGTCCCTCACCCCCATTCATCCTGTCCCTCACCCCGTCCATCCTGTCCCTCAACCCGTCCATCCTGTTTCTCACCCCGTCCATCCTGTCCCTCACCCCCATTCATCCTGTCCCTCACCCCGTCCATCCTGTCCCTCAACCCCATTCATCCTGTCCCTCACCCCGTCCATCCTGTCCCTCACCCCCGTCCATCCTGTCCCTCACCCCGTCCATCCTGTCCCTCACCCCCATTCATCCTGTCCCTCACCCCGTCCATCCTGTCC
>NW_015151934.1:15585-17033 GCF_000732505.1 Cyprinodon variegatus | reverse complement strand
AGTAGTTAGCTGCATTAATAGTTAGCCGCATTAGCAGTTAGACGCATTAATAGTTAGCCGCGTTAGTAGCTAGCCACATTAGCATTTAGCTGCATTGATAGTCAAGCCACATTAGCAGTAGCCGCATTAGCAGTTAGACGCATTAATAGTTAGCTGCATTAGTAGTTAGCTGCATTAATAGTTAGCCGCATTAGCAGTTAGACGCATTAATAGTTAGCTGCATTAGTAGTTAGCTGCATTAGTAGTTAGCCACATTAGCAGTTAGACGCATTAATAGTTAGCCGCATTAGCAGTTAGACGCATTAATAGTTAGCCGCGTTAGTAGCTAGCCACATTAGCATTTAGCTGCATTGATAGTCAAGCCACATTAGCAGTAGCCGCATTAGCAGTTAGACACATTAATAGTTAGCTGCATTAGTAGTTAGCTGCATTAGTAGTTAGCTGCATTAATAGTTAGCCGCAATAGCAGTTAGACGCATTAATAGTTAGCTGCATTAGTAGTTACCTGCATTAGTAGTTAGCCACATTAGCAGTTAGACGCATTAATAGTCAGCAGCATTAGCAGTCAGCCCGTTAGCAGTTAGCCGCAGTTCAATCGTTGCAAGGTTTCTGTGACAATAAGCAAGACTTAGCGACTGCCTGCATGGTGGCCCCCTACTGGTGGGATAGAAACGGGAGGCAGGTGGGGTTAGCATGTTTTTTAGCAGGGTAGGTTAATATTCATCCTTCCACCAATGACAGTCAGGAGGACCAAGTTTGAGGTAGAGCGCCCTCTGGTGGCTAGCGTAGGGCCGCCTGTTTCCAGGTTGGACTCATAGCGCTCTGACCTTTGAACTTTAGTTCTTCAGTAGATCTCCATCGGTTCCTGACCCTGTTCCTCTTCTGTCTCCAGCTGACCTTCTCTGAGCCGCTGGGCGCCACCACAGCGTCGCAGTTCGAGGCGCAGCCTGTTCAGGGCAGAAAGGTCAGCAAAGTTGTCAAGACGACGGTGGTGAGGGGGGAGAGGGTGGAGAAGCAGAGAGGAGACCCGTCATTGGCTGCAGATCTCCCCTCAGCCCAGGAGGACTTTGAGAAGGTCAGTGAGTCCACCTTCCATCCTGATCCGCTCCTCTGCCGGTCCAGGGAGTCTCACTGCTCCTGATGTCTCCTCCTCCTCCAGGCCTTGAGTTATGTTGGAGGTTTTGACAAAGCGCTGCTGCCTCATGTGGTGGAGGAGGAGAAGGTCCAGGAGGACGGTTCTGTGGTCAGAAGGTTGGGCTGTGATGGAGTGAAGCTCATGGCTGAAGGCATGGTGTGACCTCCCCTCCTAACCACTAACCGGCCACCTGAGGGCGCTAACAGGACCCGGGATCCAGGTTCCAGGATCCAGGTTCCAGGATCCAGCTTCCAGGATCCAGGTTCCAGGATCCAGGTTCCAGGATCCAGGTTCCAGGATCCAGGTTCCAGGA
>NW_015151934.1:13486-14814 GCF_000732505.1 Cyprinodon variegatus | reverse complement strand
GGATCCAGCTTCCAGGATCCGGGATCCGGGATCCAGCTTCCAGGATCCAGGATCCAGGTTTCAGGATCCAGGATCCAGCTTCCAGGATCCAGGATCCAGGTTTCAGGATCCAGGATCCAGCTTCCAGGATCCAGGTTTCAGGATCCAGGATCCAGGATCCAGGTTTCAGGATCCGGGATCCAGCTTCCAGGTTCTTCCTGGTGGCAGTAATAGAAATCATGTCCAGCTGAGGCGCTGCTCCAGAATCCAGAAGATGATTCCTTCTGGTAGAACGTTTCTGAAGGACAGAGGAACGTAGAACATCAGTGGGTGAAGAAACGTTGGACTGAAGTCTCCGTCAGTCTGAACACTACAGCTTTAATCTGGATTAAAAACAGCTGTTCCGGTTTTCTGGGAGTTTATTCCAGATTAGTGGAGCAGAAAAACCAAAATCTGCTTCTTCTGGTTCTGATCCTGTAGCAGCATCAGATTTGGTTGTCATGGTTACCATGAGGCGTTCTGGTTAGCTGCTGTTCATGGAGCCCCGCCTGGCTTGCGTCTCCATGGTAACCGGCAGACGTATGGCATCACTAACGATGATGATGATGATGATGATGAGCGGGGCGCGCTCTAACTGCTCTTCCTCTCTGCAGAAGCCGGATGCGTAAATCGCGCAGCGAGAAGAGGACGGCGGTGAGGGACGCCCAGGCGAAGCACGTCCACCTGGAGCGCCTGGACGACGCCCTGCAGCCCGACGCCCTGCAGCAGCAGCTGCACCGCCTGCTGCAGCGCTACTGCCAGGACCACCAGGAGGGGGGGGAGGAGGGGGGCGGAGCCGACCCCCACTGAACCCCCACCCCCACCCCCCCATCAGACATTCTTCCTCACATCCGGACGTTCTCCTCTAGGAACACGATTTCTGTTTGGTGACCAAAGAGGGGGCGGGGCCACCATCAGCCCCTCCCCCCATGGGCCTCTGCTGTAGAGACTGTAAATAGAGGAGATGAAGAGGAGGAAGAGGATGGGGGGTTCAGTGAACTTAGTGACCCCTTCATCATCATCACCCCCCCTCCCCGATCAGCAGAGTCTAGATCTGAAGTTCTGAGAACCGTGGAGAACCGATCAGAACCAGGATGGTTCTGGTTCTTCAATCGCTCGTTTTTATCTAATGAAGCCAAAGGGATCCAATCCCGCCTCTAATCCGGCCTCTAATCCCGCCTCCAATCCGGCCTCTAATCCCGCCTCTAATCCCGCCTCCAATCCCGCCTCTAATCCCGCCTCTAATCCCGCCTCCAATCCCGCCTCTAATCCAGCTGTTCCTGAACATCTGGACCAGAAAAAACAACAAA